>NW_027179695.1:755000-760000 GCF_036669935.1 Montipora foliosa | reverse complement strand
AAGGGAAGCAGATGAAGGGGTATGTGTGGAAGAGGAGGAAGTACTGAAAGGAAATGGAGATGTGGAAAAAAAGACACAGGCCACTTTCCCCTCCTTCCCCCTCCCTCTAAAGCCATATCCCTATTTTTTCAAACAAGACCCCAGAGAAGTGGGAAATCCCCTTTTTAGACAGTTGATAAACAAACCACTCAAAAGAATAATACTCTTAAAACAAGAGACTGAACTATTTGGACAAGCTTGAGAAAACCAAAGTCTCATCCATCAGTCAGTGTTTCAGCCTGCTTCTTTTCTAATGTTTTATCTAACATGCATATAGAAAAGGACACACATGAAGCAAAACAAATTACCAGGTAATTTTGTTGCACACAGCCACTCCAGTATGCAACAGTGCCTTTGCTTAATTTTCAAGTGAAAGTTGTTGAATGTACTGTAATTACATGTATAATGCACTTGTAGATCTTAATTCTTAGCAAGAATATGTCATCACTTACATGTATTTTGCCCCAAATTCGTTCATAGCAAATTTAGAATCTTTTTCAAATTCTTAGGTGGAAAGAAAGGGAAACCTTCTTTGCCTGTCCTGGAAGACTGTTATGACATGCCCCCACAGCTCAAAGTCAAGCCATCAAAACTGAGTGGTCTTCAAACTGTCAGCGAACTCTGGGGAAGTGTTGATCTGCCAATTGATATTTTGCTACTGACAGTGGAGGATTGTGAGTTTTTGAGTTGTTACTCGTTGCTGGGGCAACCTGTCAAAAGTTACAACATGGAAGTTGGTGCGATATATTTTGGATACATTGGTACTGATCAAAATCAGCTAAAGGTTGCATTAAAGATATGTCCTAAAGGTTCTGTAGTCCCAGGGGGATCTTCAACAGCAGTAAAAAATGCAGTCAGGGTCTTGAAGCCAAAGGCTGTTTTTTTGGTTGGAACTTGCTGTGGATTAAGCTCAGATAAAGTCAAACTAGGCGATGTAGTTGTATCTGCCAAGTTGACAACACCAGCTGGATTCAAAATTCCTGTGAGTCCGCATCTTGGTGATCTTGTTAGAGATGCACCCATTGGGTGGGTTGCTCCTTTGGAAAATCCAGATGAATTGGAAGTTAAAGTACACTGTGATGGTGATATTTTGAGCCAGGCAGAGTGGTGTAAAGTTGCTGATCTTCAAAAACAATATCCAGAAGCAATTGCTGTTGAGACAGGAGGGGAAGGTAATAGTTTTAATAAGGTACTGTATGGAAAAAAGAACATTAACTAATTTGTATTTGAAGATAAATCCAGGAAAAATCACAAAATGATGAAATTATTTTACCTCAGTCTCTTATTTTTTTGTCAATGAAACTTTAAGTAGCCTTTTTAGGAAATATTATGATTAAGCTACATGTAAGATATGTATTTGCTGAATATTTTTTTTCCGTGTAATGAAGGTTCATACAAAGCTGCATGATATCCAAGATTACAATGTACATTGTATTTTAGTGTGTTAATGGGACAGCTTCCATTGAAATGCATTATCTCCAAGGTTGCAGGTTTCATTTTACTATGTTTTGGGAATCAACACAATACAAATGTACTGTACACGTACTTATGGAATGGAAGAAATTGTCACTTTGAGGAACATTTCTAAAACCCTGGTACATTGTAGATGTACATGTACATATGAGAAGAGCAGAATGGCTGTTAAGTGCAAAATAACTGTTACAACTAACTTAAAAGAAATCAAGCCAGAAAGCTGAAATTTGGTCTCTCTGATCACTTCTGATGAACTTGAAGCTGCTGTTCCAAGGATTGACTAGGAGGTATGAAGCAACAGAGTGTTGCTTGAAGACCCTTCCTTAAAACCTTGAAGCTCTGATGTTAACTCCTTTTGTCCTTAACTTCAGGTGTTCTTGCTGCAGCCTATGATGAAAAAGTTGAGTGGGTGGTAGCAAAAGGTGTGTCAAGTTTTGTTAATCAAACCCAGCCTTCAAGTAGTGAGTGGATGTCTTTTGCAAGCACCATGGCAGCATCCATTGTGGCAAAAATGATCAGTGACCCTGCAGTTTTCAAAGATTGGCCGCACTGTAACCAAGGTAAACTTCACAAGTGGGAAATGATGCTCCACAGTAGAATTGTACCTGATTAGAAGAATCCTGACCTCTACTATCTAGGCTTCTCCCATATTTGAATTTTTTACTCTAGTGATCCAGTCTTTTTATTAATCTAAATTAACTCTGATGGAAATAGAGGGATGAGATTTTGCTTTAGAGGCATTAAAAATTGTAATTTCCAAGTAAATTGATGTATCTACATGTACCTTGAAAATGGTAAAAAAAACATTGATGCTCGCACCCAGTGTTGTTGATGAAATGTATTCCACCGTATTGTGATTGGCCTCTAGACACCTGTCTGCTCCTACGGTCAGGTTTTGGAGAGACTGTGACCACACCACTGTTCTAAAGATTTCTGTTAAAATGTGGTTGACGTTCATGAAGTGTTTTTCTTTAGGTGCACGCAACATGGAAGTTGAGCTGGCAAATGCTCAGAAAAGAAAACGAGAGGAAAGCCAATATGAAGGTTAGTTCAAATCAAATCAAATCACTTTATAAATCACTTTTATAACTTTACACAATAAGCAAAGTGAAAAAAAAAAACAGGTTATTTTATCTAAGTGAAAGGAATAATTGACAATATGCCTCCAGCAGCCAAAGTAGCATAGCTTTCGAGTTGGCTGCTGCTCATGAGCAACTGAAAGAAAGAAGGAGAGGATAAAAAGGGAAAAAAAAAACAGGAAACAATTTACATTGAATTAAGGTGCAAATAATTTACATACGAAGAAACAGAAATTACAGGGATATTCACTAACATTTTGAAGTAATACAGTAGTACATAATTATATAAACTACCTGAATAGTTCATTAATTTTATATAGTTCAGACAAGTACAGACTATGACTTACATGTACATTGAAGTAGACAAGCTTTACATTGCTTCTGAAAGCTATTGATAGAGAGCCATTTCAAATTAGGTATAGTTTCCCATAATATTTAAGCTGTATATGCAAAGGTAAATTTTCCAGTGTTAGTCCTTACGTTAGGTCGATAGAAATTAATTTTAGATGAATACCTTGTATTATACCTGTGGACATTAGACACAGTTACTAGGGAGTTATAAAACAGTGTTGGGATACAAGACGATTTATTAAATATCTTGAGTGTGAACTCATAACTACTGAGTTTAACAGTATTATAGAACTTCAATATAGAGTAGTTTATAGTACATGCCGACTGCCTCGCAGCCGGCTAAGTGAGTGAGTGAGTGAGTACACGTTGGGTGATTCTCTGTTATCAGCATAGAACATTCATGTACATTGGGTACACTTGTTTTGCAGTACACTTAGTTTTTAAAATAGGCCATTTTCGAAATATCAAATATTCAGCTTGATAGTGAGGCAGTGAAGACAAAAACAATAGAAACACGTTGGAATGAATGTGAAAAATATTTACATATCATTCACTTTTCTTTGTCTTTGTCCTCAGTTCCTCACTATCAAACTGAGTGAGGGATTTCATAGAAACAAACCCAAAAACGAATTGATGCAGAAGAATTTTCATTGATAGTTTTCATTTAACGATAAAAAATTGCGATAAAACGTTTCGTAAGAGCATATTAAAAGTTTGTACACAACATTTCGACGTTTGGCTAACGTCATTATCAAGTCAAAAAGTGAAAGATAAAAAATGTTGAAATACTAAAGAGATAATACATGTAGGTGTTGAAATGTTCTTTAAACAAAGAGTTTTGCGCGAATGGAATCAGTCTGCGTGTTGAGACTGGGATTTCGCTCCTTGATGAAGAACATCTCATAGACACAAGACAGTCAAATTTTCCTTGGCACTTTTTTACAATGCGGAATTGGCTTTCTTTGAGGAGGCTTGTATCCCCATGGGCTATCAAAAAGTGTTTACCGGTCGCAGAATTTTTGTGTTCAACAATACGTTTATGAAGGTGTCAAGCTGTATAGCCGACACAATCTGAATCACACAGATCACATATAAGAGAGTAACAAGGCATTGTTGATTTACAATTGGAGGCTTTGATTTCTGGGCTTGAGGTCTTGTTCCAATTTTCTGCTGATAAGGGACCGTTCATTTTTTTCGAGGTAGGGGTTGCTGGTGGGATTAGGGGGGGGGGGAGGGGCACCAAAAAAATAAAACCGCCTTAAATGGGGGACAACTGAAAAAATAAGGGAAAGGGGGGCACGTAAAATATTTTAGTAAAACTTTAAGATGGGATATGTTTTACTGTTCTTTAAAAACTATATCCCTACAGAAACAAGCAAAGAAAGTTTTTAAATCTGTTAGAGACGTTCCTTCTGCTTTTAATAACATTTCCACGGCTACAGACTACAATGTTAAAGCTACGGAACTTAATGAACAAAAAAAGGGTTTCTATCTTTATACACCATGTATTTACTTAATTTTCATCTCTGTATTGTCGGATTTTTTAATCTTCTTTCTCATTTTTCCCTTTGAGCTTATTAAATACAATACAGTTAACATAGCAGTTGCTCGACCAGAAGAGAGTGAAAAGCCATGACCAGAAGATCAGAAATTGATTTTTCTTTCTTTTGATTCTTCATCGAATTCAGAGCGTGCTGGCACATTTCTGTTTTGCTGACTTTATAGGATACAGTTAACAGTGACAGATGTAACTGTAGTATGAATTGTAATACCGTGATAATGCCAAAAAGATACTGTTACTGTACAGTATGTATAGCTGGTTTAATTGACGATTTTTTTGGTTTGGGGGAGGAGGGGTCACCGGAAAAATTTACCTTTATTGGGGGGGGGGGGGGGTCATGGGAAAAAAATTTAATGACTGGAGGGGGGTCATGCAAATTTTTGATGACAGTTCATGCATTTGCCTTTTAACTGCGTTAGCTGATGTTTGATCTTTGAAGGGCAAACTCACTCGCACACAACGCTGCTATCTACCTCGTTTTTCTCTCTCGTTCCAAA
>NW_027179695.1:742500-747500 GCF_036669935.1 Montipora foliosa | reverse complement strand
ATCTCCAAGTTTCACAAAACCTACTTCTTTTCTTCTCTTATTGTATATTGATTGCTTGTTAATCAAGAGGTTCTGGTTGTTCCAGATGATCTCATTTAAAACGTCCTGTTTTGTAGCTATGATGTCATGATGGCCATTGAAGTCAGACCAAGCTTCAAGACATTCCTTATAAAAAATTGGTAATTTGCAGGGTAGGCGCGATGGATTGAAATTGCACTGAAGCAGAAAACTAGTTCGTACGTTCTTATACTTCTCATAAGTAAAAAAGATATCCAGTATTTTAATAGGCCGGTTCACCTTGTTTATATGGAGAACTTCGTGATTTCGATAAGAACTTCTTAACTAGTAGGCTTGTTTTTTGTCCTTATTACATTTAAGGACGTTCGCGCCCAAAACGTTCCCACGTACAGATTTTTTTTAAACTTGCCACGCAGAAAGGTAATGATCTACTTTTGCCAAAAAGGCAAAAAAAAATGGGGGTCACCGTGCTCGTTTTCGAGATCATGAGGTGCATTTTTAGAAGATTGCGTTACTTTAAGACGATCTTAGCTTACAACTGTCAGCAATAAAAAAGCTACATGAGTGAAATTTAGATCAGGTAAACGTACTCAGTTCAACATAACTAATATAACTAAATTAACCTTTGCAACTGATGTCTTTTTCTGAGGTGAAATAGACCTTGAAAAACGATACATATTAGTCTAAGAAAGAAAACTTCGGTCGCACGAGAGCATAAAAGGCCAGATATTTGTAACTTCTCACGTACAGATTTTTTTTGTTTTTTGTTAAAATGGACAAAATCAAGAAAGGAAGTGATCTACGGAAAGAAAAATGGGGGTCACCGAGCATTCAAGAGAGTAAAATGGCTGCGAAGTTCTCAAAGCGATTGTCTATTTGCACTGTCACGCCATTGCGTTACATTTCCGAGAAGACCTGGGTCCACAGCTATCCCATGATCCCACATACTTTCATTTTCCATTCTTGTGGAAAATTTTTGCGCCTTTAGCATCGTGTTTACCTGCGTGGTCTACGATGCATGACGTGTGCGTGACATGTGCGAAAAGATGCGCAGTAGCAATGGGCGCGAACGTCCTTAAGCCCTGAACATTGACCATATGTGTTCAATAAGGAACTAAGAGAATCATAAGATTCTTTATCACGTAAACAGTTTGTGAAGTCATCGGCGAAGGCGATGCATTTAATTTTTTTGTCTTCTACTGCTATGTCTTTTATATGTTAATTCTGTTTGATAGCGGTATACCGGTAAGGAGGGTTTTCATAGCTAAAATAAGTAAATAAATAGCACGAGAGAGGGTCTCCCTGTCTAACCCCTCTTCCGATTGAAGAAAGCAGAGTTCTTCTTGTTGATGCTCGGTAACAACACTTAAAATAAAAGTGTTGAGGTTCTCTGAATGGTTACTTTTGGAGAGGGGGCCCGAGGGGAGATACCCTCTCTTTGATTTGGCTGCTGTGGGACCTGGACCCTTGATAACTTCGTTTCCCACTACATCCCTGTAATGATCCGCGCCGATTAGAATATCAACTGTGAAAGGTGAATCATCAACGTTAACGTGTGCTAATGTCATTCCACTTAAATGTGGCAAGTCCCTTACATTGGCGCCAGTGTAGGTAGTGAGGGGTGCAGCGATTGTTGGTACAATGATCACGTGAACGCGAATGGTCTCCTCTTGAGTGGTTTTAAGGTAAACGGTAGCATTGTTAATGCGCTTAACAGATGATGTGTTTCCACCGAAAGTTGACAGGGATATTGCCTCTTGCGTTTCTGGTTTCAGATCAAGCTTGGCTGCCACATCTGATGTAACGAAGGAGCCTTGAGATCCCTCGGCATACCTTGCAACGGTTCTGTGATTTGCATTTAGATACTGAATGACGATTCAGACAGTTAAATCATGCCCTTGCGTCACGTACAATTGAGTGTCTCTTTTCCTTATCTGTCACAACATTGCAGTCAGTTGGACTGTGTTCACCCTTACAAAAAAGGCACATTCGTTTGGTGGGGCGATCACCACTGTTAGAAGCAGAAACAGGTGTACGAGGCCTTGAAGCCGTGAGAAATGTAGCAGTAGTAACAGTTGTTGAGTTGTCACTGAATTCATAATCACAAGAAGTGTTCTGTCCCGCCTCTAGGATTTCAATTTCATTCAAAATTGCCTTACGTAAATTATCAAGTTGCCACTCCTTGTTGCCATTTTTTCTTGCTAGATTTCTCTTAATCCCGTTAGGTAATTTCTTCTGAATCATAGGAACAAGAATGTCTCCTCAAGTTTCTGTTTTCTTTCCTAGTGTCTCAAGTCCCCTGATGTGGGTCTCAATTGAGTCGTAAAAAAACCTTAAATTACTTAAATGATCGGTGGGTGATGATAGGTTCAGTAGTGCTTCCATGTGTGCGTTGATGATCTTGTGGGGTCGAGCGAATCTCTCTTCCAACGACTGGATACTCTTAGCGTAATTAGCATTGGTTAATGGCAACCCGGTAATGACTCTGCAGACCGGAAAGTGTCCCAAAATGATTGCCATTCAGGCGGGTTCCCATTAAACAATGGTAATAAAAGTCTAGGTAAACGCTTATTTTGAAATGAATGACTTGTACTCACCGGCGGGGATGTAATCAGTGAATTCTGTGATGAGGCGGATAGATTACTAGAGTGATCGTTACCTGGTGTTTCAGTCGACGGAATTGGGTTGAATTGTTGATTTTCTTGTTCCGTTTGCGACGTAGATGGAATGGATGGTTGATTTTCCTTTCCCATTTGCAGCGGTTGTGGTAAGGTAACGCCGGTATCTTGACGAGAAGACGCATGTTGACTAAAATTCTTGTTTGTGAGCTCGATAAACCTCTCGGTAACGCATACTTTCTCTAAGATAAGCCCATCTAGTTCCTCTGCTACGAATAGCAGTGCTCAAGATCCTCAGGTGTTTCCAGCAAAACTACTATCTTGTCGTTAAATTCCTTAAGAATTTGTCTCTTTTGCTTTAGCTAGTTGACGAATGACCTGAGTAGAGCGATCTGTGTGTCGGTAATTGTGTCCTTTGCTGTGTCATCGATTTTCTGTCTCAACTTAGTTACGTGCGCCTTGTGCGCTCTCCTTGACGCTAACAATTTGGTTAATTCCTCCATCCTGGTCCCGGCACCAAAACATGTGACGAAGCAATGAATGTAGCGGTATTGGAGGAACTCAACTATATTTAAACTGTTCAATAAGGGTTACAATGGCGGTCAAAAGGTGAAAAGGCAAAAACGTGTTCAGTCTTAATGACGTAAACAATCACGGGATCTAAATACAGTCACGACTGCTGACCGGAAATCACCATGCCTAACAAATAAGAACTAACAAATATCCACAAATCAATTAAACGTTCAGAGCACTGTTCAAACTATTCCACAGTCTGTTTTGATGGCTGAAATTAGACCACATCATCTTGAAAATCATCGCTTATTAGCCAATAATCTAGCCAACGTTGGACTAAAGGCTAATTTTGTTTCTACGTGTAGCGCTTTTGATCCGGGTTCCTGAGTCTCCATATATCTACCAGGTTAAAGTCCAACATTAACTCACAGATTTTCGTTACCACGTCTCTCCTTTTCTGTTTTTTCAACTATCTAATTGAAGACTTAATGGTACATTTAAATCACCTCCCATGATAAACTTGTAGTCCTGGTCATAGTCACTCTCAAGTAAAATAGTCCTGAGATTTTCATAGAAGTCAATGGCCTCATAGGTTTTGTGAGGAGCATAAATATTGATGAACAAAACAGGATAATCTAGAACTAACGCTTCAACGATGACAAATCTGCCATGACTATCTTTCCTGACCGACTTCAAGTCAAATTGCAGGGCCTCACGTATTAACACCAGAACGCCATTGCTATGATTTGATCCGTGCGAATAATACATGTTTCCCGGCCACTGAAATTTCCAGACGTTATTCATACAAGTAGGTTGATCGATGTTAAATTTGTAAAAACGTGATAGTGAGCAGAATATAATAATCGGGTACGGTATTTAACAGGCTGCGATAAAAAACTACATGGACATAAAACGAAAACGAAGACTGAGGGCGAAAATGGGTGAACAAATCCCACATACCTCTTGCTCCTGAAAAACTGTTTACGAGCACAAACAACCGCCTTATACATCATTCCACCCGAAGCCCATTCACCGGAGTGTGTAAAAATCAAACAGGGAACGCCCTTGAGGTGTGAAATAAAATACGCATAACATATAAAGTTGGAAGTGTCAAATATAGCAGGAATTTTCTACTACTTCTGAAATCAGCATTTCTAGAGGAAACGAATAATCATGATAGCAACGCTAACCCAGATAAACTTCCTCCATTTTACATCTTCACGTATTTACCGTTGATGTGAAGTTTTTCGGGCTCTGATCTACTATAATATTGCATTCGTTAACTTCTCGATTTGAATCTTTGAGATCTCGTAGATTTCTTTTGGGAGGTCCTTATACATCTTGTATCTTGTGTCCTTGAGTTTCCGTCCGCATTTGAGCACCCGTTCTCGGTCTGAAAACCTTAGGAAACGCGCAGTGATGATCCTTTCTCTTCCATTTTCCTTTCTCGGCTTACCCATTCAGTGTACTCGTTGATATTCAATGCTCTGTGCATCATCTATTCCCAGAACTCTCTCTAGGAACTCAGCTAGCACCGCTTTTGTATTTTCGGTGGACACTTCGCCCCGTTAAATAACTCCATCTTCTTCGCTTGATGCGCAAGTTCCGGGGCTGCCTTCAAATTTCAAATTTCCACGACGACTATAGGCCTCCAAGTATAGCAGTTTCTTGCGTGTGTCGCTAACGTTGTCATTATTTTTGTAAGTCTTAGCTATCAATTATTGTACTTGCTCGTCAACGAATGCATTAGTTTTTTCCAACGAAGTGAAATTATCGTCTAAGGTTTTCTGTTTAGTTTTCACTGTGTCTACTTTTATCTCCAAAGACGTTACCTTGCTTTGTAGTCCTTTA
>NW_027179695.1:732500-737500 GCF_036669935.1 Montipora foliosa | reverse complement strand
TCCCCAGGATATTTATTCTTATTGGCTGTACGGTTAGTGAAAATAAAGGGTTTTGGAATTGTCAATGTTTAAAGAACGAGCAAGATATATTTTTGAGTGCCTCGACAGTTGGTCGATGAAATTCAGTTTCAAAGAACGAGTAAGGTATATCTTTGAGTGTCTCCGCCGCTCGTCGGTGAAATTTAATGTTCAAACCAGGCTTTAGAAAATGTTTCCCAAAGCAAAAGGGAGAAATTTGATCGGCATGTGATGGAGTACGAAAACAAAGAAGAAAAACAATAGTCTTCCTGTCTTTCGTTTTCGTTCGACACATCTTGAGATAATGAGCAAAGCTCTCGACGGCGCGCGTAAATGTCAACCAATGGAAATGTTTCGTGATTACGCTTGCTATTTATTATTACAAGCCTGACACTTTTTTGCGACTGTAAGTAACTGTCTGGAGAACAATGGCCATTCTGCGCGATGTTTTGTTTCTGCACTTACCCCGAAGTTAATAGAAAAACAAGAAACGAAAAAGCCATATTGGATATGGTCAGAGAGTAACGCCATAACCCACTTTAATAACGGACAAAAAAGGAGCATAGCCAACAGCAAGGATAAATAAACTAAGGATACTTGTAAGCGTACCAGGGTGGCCAGAAAAAAAACCTGCCCCCAAAAACCCCCTAGGGAAAAAGGGGACAGGGAATCTGGGACGGGCCAGGCACTATTCACGTCCCCCGTCAGGACTCTAAATAAACAAGAGGCTACAATTAGCCTATACTCGGGCCTGCAAAAAACAAAAACTACAGTGATGTATTGTCAATTTAGCACAAAGCTCAGAAAAGAGAGAAGTCTGTCCTCCATCGGCCTTACATTGCGCTTCTCATGATGTTCGAATGTGTACGTAGTGAATACCGGGACCTAACCTACGATCAGGCAAACTTATCTTTAGAGGGCGGAAAAGGTACGCCTTAATGCATTTTTGATAACGAGTCGTCTGCCGCTCACCAGTCAAGAGTGATGTTATCATGTGTCACGCTATAAATGTGAACCAATCAGATTTTACCGGAAATTACCTGCACGTTGCGATTCAAGGAAAGACGCGACAAAAACAAAATAGAACTCTAGCTGGAATGTCTGCGAAGTGAGACTTTATCCATACAATAAATGCTACTTCTACAAATCCTGCTTGACAGTTAATGCGGTTTCTCTGTTCAACCCATCAAGGAACAAAGAATTTCAAGGTAAAGTCGGAGAAAAACCGAATACTTCATGTTATCATCAGTAGACATCAACAGTACAATGAGCTTTATTTAAGAGCAAATGCCCACAAAATTCAAATATAGTCTGGTAAGACTTGAAAATTTAAATTCGCCCTATTTTTGCATATAAGTAGGCCTCAGTAAAAGTAAAAACGCCAGGCGTTTTCTTTCCTTACATATTTCGGTATTTCCGAGAAAAACAACATTTTCGATTTCACGTCCTGGGATCAAGTTAGCGAGTCCCAACCGGGCTGAAAACCGACCACTTTCATTCGCTTCACGTGTCGCATTTATCGAATGCAGAAAAGTTGTAATACAACCAACTTTTTTGCTTAACTCGTCCTTGTCCAGAAAAGCAGAATTACAGAAAAATTGGATTAATCTAACTATTTGGCGGTTAACAAAAGTAGAGTGTTCTCAGACGTAGAGTTCGACGGTGGGTGAAAAGAATTGACATTTTGACCATGTGCCATTTCTCGGAATTCCAAAAGATTTTAGATTCTAACAATATAAGGATAGGTCTTCCAATATATGTAAAGTTTAGTTTGGGCAAATGAATAAGCACTCGTCAAAAAATTATTCAAATCGTACAGAAAAATCAAAATCACGCCAGTAGTCGAATGCGTTACCAAACATTACCCCCGTATTTATAATTAACTAGACCCTCCGTGAGGGTACACTGGGTTGCCTGTGGTACGTGAACCTTTCCAGACAAATTTTTCAAGTTGGGGAGTCATTAAGACCATGTAAGGGGTCACCCAGAAGTCATACCAGCAGAGGCCCTTTGGCTCACAGGTTCTCACACGTTCGTACGACGAAACATATCTGTCCTTGCGTAATATGTAGCTCTAACAGTGCACGATATTGTTTTGGTATTCTCTAGCATTGTAGTTAAGTGCCATGGTAGAAGCCTTTGGTAAATAACCTGAGAAGACATGTGGCTAAAGTACTGAACCCAGAAAGATTGAAGAAAATAAATGGGAAGTGAGAAACATTGGCTTCTGGGCTGACATGTTGATAAACTTCTTTTCACCACAAGTTTACGCGTGCCCTCTGAGCATCTGACATATATCCCTTCGTAAAACAGAAGCATTGGACCGAAAATACTATTAACGTTAACAAATGCAAATTCAGCAAGGTACAGATTTTGTTAGCTTGCTTTATGCAAAAACAAATACTGATGCAAAAGTTAATAAAAATTGATACACAGTTTTTAGAAAGAGCAGAAGGAAGTTTCCAGGACGGTCGCTCGAGAATAACATATTTACAACATGAAAACAACATTAATTTTGAGCCGTGAATATAGAATATAAACAGTTACGATCAGCGACAAACATTTTGGGAGATTTTTGCTACGTTCAATTTTATTATTGTACATTTTGGCTGCACAAATAAATCGCAAATCGAAAGTGACATCGCCGGAATTCAGCGGGCGCCGTGATTAAGTTACCGCGGCATGTTTACTTGCCAAACAGTGAAGCATCTGTGTCGAGTGATGGCAAGATACCGGGTTTTAGTAAGTTTCTTTTTCCGTCAAGTGTTAAAAAGTTTGACAATAAATGAGCGAATTCAAAACAAAGATCACAATCGCCCACCATTGTTTCTGCAAAGTCAAAAATTTACCCTCCAAGACGAGGTTATTTATCACCAGGTAATTCCATCATTTTGGAAATAGCAGCTACTTTATTCACCGGCGTCACAATTTTTTGCTGATTTTGGGGCTCATTTTGTTGAAACTCAAGCACGCTTCCAACAAACCTGTTTATTTTCATGAAACCTTTCCTGCTTACAGAGCAATACTAAAATTATCCTCCCGTATCACGTTTCAACCTTAAGCTCGAAAATTCAATACACAACATGATATTATAATTCACAAAGGCAGAAAATATCACAGAATCCTTTTCCAGCAAACATTTTATTGAAATAAACAACATAAGATGCACTAAAACGCCATTCGCGTTGCAATGACTTTCCATTGCTGCTTAACGAGAGTAACAAACTCACGAGGCAGAATGTATATTTATATTTAATTAAGTTAGCACAACACAAAAACGCTAACCTGATTTTGACGCGAAACTGCTTTACTATTGCCATAAAAACTATCCAGTTAAGCTCGCATATTATAAAACATGATGAATTCATAAAGGCCACCTTTTCCAGCGAACAATTTTTTGAAACAAACAACATATTTGCTCTTACAGGCGAAAACCTTTTCCTATTTCATTGCGTGCGTGAAGACAAGAAACTGAATCGTATCAAATTACCATGTACTTCAGGTTCAAACCCTTTCCTGAAGAACATTTTCCTTGAATAACGAGAAAATGCTTTACTATTGCCATAAAAACTATCCAGCACACATATCATAAAACATGATGAATTCGTAAAGGCCACCTTTTCCAGCGAACAATTTTTTGAAACAAACAACATATTTGCTATTAGAGGCAAAAACCCCTTCCTATTTCATTACGTGCGTGAAGAGAAAAAACTCAATCGTGTCAAATATGCGCAATATTACAAGAGATCAAACCGTTTCCATGAAGAACCTTTTCCTTGAATAATGAAGCACAAAATAGACGACAAGCTTCCTTTCAAATAATTCTTGGCTGTCACATTTCCAATTTTTTTTACCTGAAGACTGTGCAGAGTTGATCACAGATCCACTCACTTAAGGTGTTCGATTCGTTCTCTGTCTTTGTTGAACCCATAAGTTACCAGAGAATTTTCCATTTGGTTTCATTGTTCTACATAACAGCACACTTGGTAAATATTATTTTAGAAATGCAGCTCACTTTGATTTCTGCTCGATGGGCGACAGATTGTTGTCGAAGTCCATTACTCGTCGCTTTTGAGATTCCAGGTGTTGGTTTTCACCGCCTGCCTAGTTTATCCAACTGACTCTCCATTATTGAGCTCCATAAGGGTATATTTTGTTTAAGGATCCACTAAAACATGACTTTCGACGCCATTGCAGGCTACAGTAGGTTAATGATTCTACTGTGACCACCAGAGAAATCTACACAGTTCCTCTACCCTCTCGATCCTAAGAAAATACGCGCAGAAGGCTCTATGCACAAAGATACCACTTACCAGGGAAGTGACAGGCAAGACTTTTACCGACACGGAAGAAAAAAAGAAAAATAACACCGAACAAATGCCATCCACTTTTTGACTGGGATTGCCATACGGCAACCCAGTAATAAAATCCCTTCATTTCGAAATATCTGCATTTCTAAAGCACACTGCAACATAAATGTGTTCACTTTAGCTAGGATATGATATCTTGACTGTCAAACAACGTTTCTCTCCAGTCATTTCTTCAATGGCGTTCCGCTAAGTTTGTAAGACAAGAACCTCCGTAACGGGCATCTGTTTGGTAGATTTAACCACAAAAAGCGATTTTGCGAAGTCGTTATTCAACCTGTACCTTGGTGGTTCATTGTATTGCTCGATAGAATCACTCAACCTGCTTTGAAGCAGAAACAGCCAGTGACAACGAATAAGCCACATGTATGATCGCTCCGTCTTTCTAATTTGCATATTGTGCAGCATATGGCAAAATTCTCTGCACTGGGTAGGGGTGGGGATTTTTGTAAGGTGAGCGTCTGCCAATAACGTGCAACAAAAAAACGCATTGGAATCTCAGTAGTGTGGTTCTACGGAAAACGAAATTAGAATGACTTTTTTTTGTATATTTATGTCATACTATTGATCATGCGACAAAAATGTTCGTTTTTTGAGATTTAATTTTGTTTACTT
>NW_027179695.1:715000-717500 GCF_036669935.1 Montipora foliosa | reverse complement strand
GGTCTCACAAGGAAAATGCGACAAAGGCAGAAGAATTGTGGCGACGCGGGAATGAATCGAAAGCTATCGATCACTTCAGGAGAGCGTTGAAGATTACTTGTGAAATGTCTCATAAACTACTGAAGGTGAGATCTATTGTTTTGAAGTTTCACTGATCACATGAAAAAGTGCCTGCAGTAATATTTTCAGTGTTTCTAGTTTCTACTGCTTTTCAATTTCATCTGGATCGATTTCTTATCAGGTTCTACGGGACAAAAATATAGATTGCATTGTTGCCCCGTTTGAAGCTGATGCACAACTTGCGTATTTGAACAAAAATCAGCTGATTGATGTACATGTAGTTCTCAGTGAAGATTCGGATCTGTTGGTATTTGCCTGTTGCGAGGTACATTAATTTATGGTGACAAATGGATCTGTGCGTATTGATTTTTCCCAGGATGAATGTTAAAGCTCATTTAATTTTATTTATTTGTCTACTTATTTATTTATTTATTTATTTATTTATTTATTTATTTATTTATTTATTTGCATAGGGATGTTATTTAGTTGTCCAATACAGTTTATCTTGTATTTTCACATTCCAGGTTATTTATAAAGTACACCTACATGGTAGCTGCCAGTCAATCCAAAGCAAAGACATACCGAAATGTCTCAATATTTCCAATTATACCTTTGACTTGTTTCGTCATATGTGTATAATTGCTGGCTGCGACTACTTGGAATCACTTCATGGTATAGGAATCAAAAGAGCACACAATTTGATGAAGAAAGTTGCTGCAGCAAATGGTGATGTGAGGAAAGTATGGAATTTTTTAAATCATTGAAAAATTCAGTGAGGTCACGGGACTCTATATTAAATAATTTATATAGAAATAAAATAATTTCCTGCTGTTATTAAACAGTCAAATGCCCTCTTTATTGAATACAAGCTTCCTTGCTGGGCTCACACAAACTTCTCAGTTTATTGTCTGTTTGTTTGCTTGTTTTTTTTTTTTATTTCTTTGATTTCTTTTACAAATGAAATCGAACAGTTTAAATAGTTGTTCATGAATAAGTTATTAATGCACAACTACAGTTCTTTTCAAGGTTACCACAAGTACTTGGTGTAAAAACTCTTTGTGTACTGGGTCCTGAGTATCTTCTGAGATTTGATGAAGCAGATCAAATGTTTCTACATCAGGTGGTATTTGATCCAAGGAACCTGAGGGCTGTACCACTGAATCCTATATTAGATGAGTCTGAGGCACCACCAGAGCTGTATCCTTGTTTATTATCATTTTTATACATGTAGGTTCTTTTAAAGCACACTGCTTACATTGAGAGTATTTCCTGCTCAAGGCCTTTTAATATTGTGGACACCATTTCAGTTTCAAAACCTGGGGTAGAACACTGGGAACTAGGCTATATTATTCTCATCTCAGTTTTATAAAAGTAGAAAACCTGTTGTCAATAACCTTTACTTGGGAAAGCTTAAACATAGCCAAGAGAAAATTGCTTTTTGCAGTACCTAGGTTCTCCACACCTTGTAATATTTACTGTTAATCCTTAATGCATAAAAAGGCAATTACTGATATTTGTCTGGGAAACACTGACACAGACACAATGTATAGTTTCATATTTCACATTGGAAGATGTACAGGTAATAATCATTCTCATGAAAAATTTGACCTTGGTCCCAAGCAAGATATAAGCATTATAAAAAGTCACTACTTTGTTGATATCATTTAATGTTCAAATTAAAATCCAACTCTTAAATTATTGGAAGTTGTTCTATGAGAAGTATGAAATGGAAAGCCTTGTTTCTTAAGTGCATAGAAATTAGAATTTCTCCTTCATCAAATGAAACATTCAAGTGGGATACTTTATTTTCTTTGATTAAACTTCAAGAAAACTAATTTTGCAAAATGTGCACGCATCAATAATTATTATCATTATTCTTTTATTATCTACTACAGGGTCCAGACAGTATATGGGGATCCAGAACATTGCTTCATTTGGAATGTGATGATGAATCAGGTAATTTAAAATTGACTGGTATATGTAAATACAGCAAAAAATAAATACCTATTGCCAATCAGCGATATAAACAGTGAAATGGTTAAGTCACAATCAGGCCAAAGTGTCCCATATCATTCGAGCTTACCTCGGTGTCTGCTGCTTGACGGGACTAATATATAGCTACTCCCCCCTGGATGCCTGGATGGGATGCTAGTCCATCACAGGGTTTTCACCCAGCATTAACACCCTGGTGCAGATGACTACAGTAGACAATATGAGAGTTGGGCTAGAATCCAGGCTGCTTGATCTGGAGTCCAGCACACCCCACACCTTGCACAGTAAAGAAACAAATCCTAATTCTAAATTGCATGCCACATTCTTCCATGTCCACAGATGACACAGTTGAGGATCCTGATTATGTCCAGTCAGACCTACACAAACACTCCTGCAGTAGCATAAGAACTCGCTCTCAACATGAACAAATTGCTAGCAGAGATGCGAT
>NW_027179695.1:702500-710000 GCF_036669935.1 Montipora foliosa | reverse complement strand
CATTATTTAAGTTTGAAAAGTGTTCTCAAGAATTTACAACTGCCTCACAGATTTTCCCCTTCGCGCTTCGGTGGGGAACTGTAAATTTCTGGGGATGGGATGGAACACATGAAGCAGAATTCCCGGCCGAGTAAGTGGCTAAATTGGAACCTAAAAAAATTCAGCAAATTAATTGCCACTGTTGTTCCACTGAGGTATATATGTGTATTATTGTTCCATTGTGTTAGTGAGAATTCATTCATGCTCATCTTTCCATATTTCCTTACTTAATTTTACTTGTTGGAACTTCCCGACAGTTACAACTAGCCTACGCCCTGTCCGCAGTCCTTGAGCATTGGTACACTACAAAACCTGACGCCTTGTTTTCATAGTTCTAAAAGCATACCTTGTCAATTTCGATTACAAATAAGGGCCTCGCAAACGGGAAATGTTTGGCGTTTAAACAACACCAAACATTGCTTGGTGACCAAACATGCTGATGTTCAAGTGCAAGGGCGAATCTAGGATTTTGGCTAGGGGGGTGCACATGTCAGAAGGAAATGCACAGGAAGCCCAATCTTTATATGTTAGACAATGTATAATACATGCTTTTAAGAAGGTTAGGGCTTTAGTATGATAAAATGTTATTTCCGACGAGTGAGCTTGCGAATAAGGCTGAAATAACTATTTTGTCGGCACGAGATACAACAAGGGCCTAGGTTCCAGGCCGGGGCATCATGGGTAGGGATGTAGGGGTATATAAGACCGGGTATAACACGTGGTTGTCATCTAGGCTTCAGAACCAACCGCGTTCTTTCCTTTCGTTTCGTTTAATTTCTTCACTTTGCCGTGTGTAATGTCGGTTACCAAAGACGAAGTGTCCGACCTAATTCAAGCCAACAACCATCAGTTAATGGCCTCCTTTAAGGAGATGCTCATGGACACTGCGGGTCAAATTAAGCATGCCAACGAAACTTCGACAGAACAGCAAATGAAAGAGATCAAGAAATTGAAATTTCAAGAACCGCACAAGTTTAGAAGAAAAGCCAACGAAGACCAGTATAAGTTCAATCTCAAACTTGCGGAGACCTTCGACAGCGCCAAGTCCGCCGCCGAGAAGTCCAACCTTGAGAAAGTGAAGTCCGACCTCGAAGAAGGTGAGAAATTGCTCGTGGAACGGCAAAAACATATTCTTCTTGCTGACAAGTCTGAATACGGTTGGAGTACGGTCGAAGAATACAAACAACACGATCTAGCAGCCGATTCGGAGGACGAAAAACGCATCTACAGTGCTGAGAGACGCGCCCGTGCGGTTATGTCATCTCGAAAGAGGAAGAAGTCTTCAGCAATGGCTGCGACCAAAAGATCTTCACCACTCCGCGGGTCGGTTTCGTCTCCAAGTTCCCAATTCCAAACTCAGTCCCACCAGCCAGCCACTGCCACTTCTGGTTTCCTGCCGCGTCGCCCTAACGTTGGCACATGCTTCGCTTGTGGCAAAGCAGTCCGGCTCTCCAACTTCAAAGTGACCAGATGAGCAGGTTTTATCAGATATCTTCCAATCCGGTTTTTGGGACTTTGGTCAGGACGCTCTGCCAGACGGTCTCATCCAAGGGTTAGCTGAGAGATTGAAGACGACAATACTGTTCTCAAAGGCCAACAGTACATCCTTGCTGTACCACCGCACTTACCGCAAGAGGAAGGATTTCGCCATTAGTACGTTTGACAGGAATGTTTACCCCGCTAAACCTTTTCATGTTGCATTGTTCTTGCAACACCTTATTGAGCAATCCCATTCCCCCAGTGTAATTGATTCTGCCTTTTATGGCATAAAGTGGGCACATAGTATGGCTGGTATCCCCTCCCCCACGGATAACCCTATCGTCGAGGCCGTCAGGTCTGCTTCAAAAAGAATTCTTGGTACTGCTATTCTTAACCGCAAGGAGCCTATTTCATCCAGTGTGATTCATGATATTATTAGCCGTTCTAACCTTGAAAACCCTGTTGAATTGCGCAATATTACCTTGTATGTTTTGTCATTTGCCGGCTTCTTTAGGTTCGAAGATGTCTCCAGGATAAGGAGGAATGACATTTTCTTTAACGGGGGATTCATGGTTATTAAAGTCCCCAAAAGTAAGAACGACCAGCTTCGTCGGGGAGACGAAGTAATTATTTCTGTGCTCCTTAGTCCCGCGTGTCCTGTCAAGCTCCTCAAAAAGTATCTTACCAAATTCAAAATTCCTCCAGATTCCAGGGATCTGATTTTTAGACCCATTTCTAAGGGTAAGGATTCTTGTAAGTTGATAGCCCCCGATAAGCCTATTAGTTACAGCACTATGAGACAAGCTTTCAGGCGGGATTTGAAGACCATCGGGGCTGACCCTTCCAAGTTCGGGCTGCACTCTCTGCGTTCAGGTGGTGCGACTATGGCAGCTAACAGTGGCGTCAGCGACAGAGTCTTTCAGCGACCGTAAGTCGACGAAAGCCAAAGAAATATATGTCGATGACGATCTGGATCAAAGACTCTCTGTTTCCAAATTCCTTGGACTCTAAGTCATGTAAGCTTTTAGTGTCTATTTATCACGCCTTTGCCCAATTCTTTGTCACTCTATATAGGGGTGGTTCTCGCCAAGCCCTCCCATAATAAACTTATTTGGTTCAGCGATGCTTTGTTGTTATTTGTTGTGGAGTGGAGACAAAATATGTTATTTCCGACGAGTGAGCTTGCGAATAAGGCTGAAATAACTATTTTGTCGGCACGAGATACAACAAGGGCCTAGCTTCCAGGCCGGAGCATCATGAGTAGAGATGTAGGGGTATATAAGATCGGGTATAACACGTGGTTGTCATCTAGGCTTCAGAACCAACCGCGTTCTTTCCTTTCGTTTCGTTTAATTTCTTCTTTCAGTTGTTCAGTTCTTTCTTTCGCAGGTACAATGCATCCAGTCTGGTAGGATCGGCTGTTCTAGTTTCATTTTTGTAAAGCCTTCGTAGGATGGGCTTGGAGCTTGAGCCTTGGTTCCTACCCAGATCTCCTGCTCATTTTTCCCAACAGGGGTTTTTTCTGGCAGGTTTTTTCTGGCCTCCGTTCTAACCACATTTGCTTTGTTAGCGGTTGCTCACCTCTACGAGATTTTTACGACTTTTGTTCGTTTTCCTCTTGTATTTTTGTACTCTAGGTTTATGTTGTAGGTTATTTATATTCTACGTCGGAGTTGATGATGCCCAGCCTATCTGGCAGCCTGACTGGCACAAAGCTTGAGAGCTTATATGGGGATGTAGGCCAAGATGACCTGTTTATATTTCAGTTATACTTTAATGTAACGTCGGAGTTAATCATCCCCAGCCTAACTGGGAGCCTAACTGGCACAAAGCTTGCAATGAGAGCTTATTTGGGGAAGTAGGCCAAGATGGCCTGTTTCACGATCTTATAGTCACATGTAGTGACGGAGCTGATGTCCCCCAGGCTAACCGGTACTAAGACTGGTTGCTTATCGGAGAAGTAGGCCATATATTTCGTCTATTGATTATAGTGTCGTGGCTTGCGTGGAGATAGCTTTATCCTTGGTTGCTTTTCAAGGATTTGTCTTGTAAATCGTAAATTGTTTGTGTTATATAGTGCGCGGGGTGGTTCTCGCCAAGCCCTCCTATAATAAACTGATTTGGTTCAGCGATGCTGTGTTGTTATTTGTTGTGGAGTAAAGACAAAATTCTGTAAATGATGAGGCAAATAAAAATCTAACTTAATGCAGTTTTTGTGCTTTTAATATCCTCTAGTAGCTTAATTCGCTTTGCCGTTTTTTAGCTATATAAGCTTACATTACTAGGAAGAATTAAGAGTGTAACATGACAGTAATTTCAGGCGCTTGCTGTGTGATTGTTTACAATTGTTAAGTTTACGTATATATGTTGAGGTTTTTTTGGTAACCGAGGGGGGTGCAAGTGCACCCAGTGCACCTCCCCTGGATCCGCCCTTGAAGTGAGTGGCCAAACGGTTAAAACGTGTTTTATCTAACTCAGATCAAACTCCACTAGCAAAGAACTATGGGTCACAAATACATAAAAAACACGTGGATACAAGCAGCAGAGCAAGCGTGGTACGCATGCACGCGCCAGACAGGTTTGATACGGCTGGCAAAAGGAACAAAACTTCTCCCATCAAACAAGAGAGCAAAAGAAATGTTTTAAGTTGTTTGATCGAATGTTTGATGGCCTTCATATTTTATCAAACACGGCCAAACACGATCAAACAGCACCAAACTAGGTGGCCAAACGGTAAGATGGTTGGTCACCAAACAATGTTTGATGTTGTTTAAAAGCCAAAACATTTCTCGTTTGGCCAGGCCCTAAGAATGAAGCAGAAGAAGACAATGTTAATCGGTTTGACATTTATTACCAGGAAGCACATGTCATCTCAGAGGACTATGTTTCATTTTTGAGCTGTGTAACATAAAATATTTACAACATTGGGTCTTTGGCTATCTATATACTGACCGCACAACAACAAGAATAGCTAATCACGACGAAAATTAGCAGACGTCACAACAGCCCTAGGCTGCAGGGAACTTTGCCGTTTGTCCTTGCTTGGAAAAATTTATGTTTTAAAAAGTCTGATAGTTTCTAAACTTACCAATACCTTGTCCCCTTTGCCAACATACCACTGTGTGGTTGATGAGATTAATGGTCTGTTCAGTCAATTTTTGTTGAGTGGCAAAGGGAACAAAATTCAATTGGATTTCATGATTAGTGAGTGTGAACATAGCGGTCTTAAGATGATTGATATAAAACTCGTTGTCCAGGCACTAAAAGCACGGTGAATTTTGAAGCAAGCAACCATGGACAATCTTCCTGTCGGTGTACGTTGGATCAGTGGCGTGATCTGATCGGCGTGATTACAAGTTGAGAAACTAAATATTTTAAGCAAGAGCCGATACAACGTAGATTTGATTTTAGTGGTGTGCTATATTTCGGCTGGCCAAACCAGCCTTCTTCAGGAATAATGAGAATTTACATTGAATTGCTTCTATGTACACATATATATGTAGTAAATGGATGTTGACGTAATACTGGAAAAAATGTGATAAAACATGGCAGTTACAACGAATTTGAATTCAAATACTAAGAGTAACGGAAAAATAACGGAAATCACTCTAAATAACAAGCTGAAATCTAATACGTTTCTTCGCGGATATTAAGACCGCTGGGATCAATTGTCCTGCCTTTTGAAAATAAAAAAGCTTCCCTGGCCTTACAGATCGAGTCTCTGTTAGAAAATATTTGTTTCTGATTTTACTTTGTTTGTAGTTTTATTTTGAACAACGTTTCAATCACCTCTGATCTTTGTTGTTTCCATTTGAATTAGGTTACGGTCTTTAACATGCATATTGGTGTCATCTTGCAAGGCATTTGTTTGGTAAAAGGCATCTGCTTCGACGACCCTTTCTATGTCATGTTTTGAAGCCAAGAAGGATCCTGGAAGAAGAAACATTTTCTTTTGGACAAAATTACTAATATTGGTGCCTTTCATAGTCCGTAATAAGGTTCTTTTTCGATGAATGTGGATATCTTGTGTTTTCAATGGAACAGGTGTCATTGCCAGGCCATGGCAACACAGACTAACGGAGACGAGGTACTAAGTTGTTTGAATTTCGTCAGGAAATTGACCTAAATCGGTCGTCAAAGTTAACACAGGGTATTCTCTTACAAGAAAAGTAAACGATTATCAGATTACAAGCCAAAAAAAAAAAAAAAATTGGAGTTGATCATCGTCATTATAGTTAGAAGTGTTACTCTCAGAATCTAGTACATATTCTTTTCTCACAAAGATTTTCATGAAAAAGTGGTGTTTATTACGCTTTATGTTACATGTTACAATTGTTTGCGATCGTTATTACTAACAAACGATGGTACAGATAAAAGGAAGAAACATTGCTTGATTTTGTACATGCGTAGTCTTAAATTCAGTCAATAGTCAATAGTTAAATTGACATCTTTTTGTTGCTCAGTGTCCTATTTGCGTCCCTGCAGACACTATTCTGCGGTATTAAGGTACAGTTTTCATCTTTCTCAGGCCACATATCTTTGGGATCTTAAAGCAATGCAAATGGGAATAACCACCCACAGGATGCAGACGTTTTTTCTCACGTGTGAAAATGACGTGGATGATTTGATTTAAACCCCCAAGGTCCCCAAGGGAGACCAACCTGGGCATGGCTCAACCTTTTTTTTCACTCTTCAGAGATAACCACTCTTTGAGAATGTCCGAAGTGTTCACAGGTGATATCGATGCTGAGAACTGAATTAACTGTATAGGGTTCTTAAGAATTTCCCTTAAGTATTTTTTTTCTTGTAAGATACTGACTCCGTAAGACGTGCACCAAAATCCGATATTTACACCTTTAAGAGAGAGAACCAGCTGCAGCCGAGTTATCTGCACAGCAATCGTTCTAACTCCGCGACATTCTTGAAGTGAATGGCTTCGAGTACATAATTCTCGATTTTCTACATTGCTCTTGCCTTCTTGGCACTGTTTTCGACTATGAAGAGTGGGATAGGCCAAAATCAAAATGAACCCGGGAGCCCTAAACATTTTTCCGTGGAGCCCGGAGCCCCATCGCTTCGTTTCTGTGAATCGGAACCAAGATAGTAAAAAGCCAGTAAACTAGAGTGAGGCTAACTAACATTCATTCTTTTCATTGTAATGATGCTATTCTGGGCGTGCGTTGCAATCCACAATTACTACTGACTTTTAAACTCTAAATTACTGAGATATATACTGCTTGTCAATGATTCAGGTTTTTAAGCTTTTGTCCTACCTAGACATTGGAAATATCCTCATAGCACCCTGTAGACAGTGTCTCAAGTGTCAATTATTTTTTACAGCAACAATCTGGTGTTCATGTTAGTCTTCATCAAATGTCCTCTGCACATGTCTGGCCATCTGATATATTTATAAGCCAGGAATACAAAATCAAATAAAAACAAAGTTCTGCCTTGGGCACGTTTCCTGGTGAGAAAATCGCGGTAAATCAGCCATTCAACTTGCGTGTTACATGCGAACACTCTTCCATTTGGAAACTGCAGTTCCTTGTAGCAGTGTATGCTGATTTCTACTGTAAACAGGGTAAATGTTTATATGCCAAATCTTTTGGCGAGGTCGTGTAGGCCGTGCATGGTTTGCGATCAACCGTGACAAGGCTGCCAGTCCAGATGACCTCGCGCCAACAGTTTTGAAAGAGCTATCCACCAAAATTTCACCTATCCTACTGAAGGTCTTTGCCAAGTCTCTTCACCCACACATCGTACCCACTGATTGAAAGAAAACCCGTATTAGTCCCATTTTTAAGAAAGGAGATAAAGATAGACCTGAGAATTATAGACCGATTTCATTGACCTGTGTATGCTGTATTGTGTCACATCCTTTATCCTCTACAACATGCTTTCGGCAAGAAAAGGTCCTGTGAAACTCAGCTCCTAGAATTTGCCATAGACCTAATTAACATCCCACGGAACATAAAGCAAACA
>NW_027179695.1:667500-675000 GCF_036669935.1 Montipora foliosa | reverse complement strand
GTGGGAGTTCATTTTACATCTTGTACAGAGTGAATGATGATAGAGAAAATATGTGAAATATCATATAATTTACTTGAACTGCAGAGTTAAGGTGATAAATTTTGGAAACAACAACTCATGCAAAAAAATTGCAATAGAAGCCGCCGAAAAAAACAGGCTTAAATGTGGTTAAATTTATTTAAGCTTGCAATGTAGTTATACTCAAGACCTTGCTAGCCAGTGGGCATTAGTGGCATTGGTGCAGGGCACCCCCTTTGGGTTGGCAGGGCTGGGGAATTCCTATCACCTTGTGTATCGAACTCAACTTGCTTTGGTCATTGTGTTTGCTGCTATCACTTTATGTGTTCTTTATTCCCTCCTTATCCCTGCCTTGGGTAAGCTCAGGGCTTGTAGGGTTAACTTTTCCACTGGTTGGCAGTGTGACGATGCCTGGGTGAATGCATCTGTCAGGGTTGTCGTGGTTACTTGCCGCTCTCGGCTGCAGCTCATGGTAGGCTTTACCGCCATCCTCATCTGTTGATGAGTTTAATTGCAATTTCATTGCACACCTCTTTATTATGTGAGCTATCGGTCATCTAAGACCTGGGCAACTGCAAGACAATTAAAACTTTATGTCCTGTACAGGGTGTATGAAGTGCATGCATGTATGCATAACAAAGAATTTACACAAAGTATCTGAAATTCAAACAGCAAGGTTGGGATGATTAATATTGTGGAAGATCATTGTAGTGAAAAAGTTAGATCTACCGTTAATCACAAGGTACCAAGTTCTATAATCCTTTTTTGCCTCTTGAAATTTAGGGACACAGACAAGACAAGTCATGGATGCTTGAATGGTGGCTTTGAGATATATTACATGACAATTTATGATGATCATCAAAAGACTTGACAAGATGGTGATTGTTAATAGAACTTTTCGAAGCAATGGAAACATGATGTTGATGGTTTAAAGGTCAACATGGAAGGTATAATGCAAGTAAACACAATTCTGTGAGAGACTTTGGAGTGAAAATGACCTCTTTGATCAGAATAAAGTTTATCCTTTTGGAGATGTAGTTTAGGTAGTGGAAGCGGTTGGCAGGTCTTGGTTTCGAACTCAAACTTGAAGTGAAACATTATTATTCCTTGGAGAATGTTCATTTTTGTTTTTGTTAGCAATTAATTTTACTAGTGCAAGCATGCGTGTCAGGGTCGTGCAGTCAAATACCGGTAATCAAATTGGAACAAAACTGAAATACATGGAGATGGATCCCGAGCTAACAGGACGATCCATACATGATACCATTGTTTTTGCATTCTCATTGATTGTGAAATATTATCCTGAGTTGCTGAAAGCCAAAGCTGCTGCCACATTAATTTCAATAATAAGAATCAAGGGATTTGAAAAGGAAAGGAATGACTGAGCAAAAATGCTTCAAATTAAACCACTCCATAATTTAAGTGCCATTTTTATAACAGCAAAAGGGTGGTTGTGTTGTGGTTTAAATGTCTTTCAGCTTGTTTAAATTTTTAAAACTAGCCAAAAAATTTTAAACTGGGTTGAATTTTTCAAACCAGTTTATATTATAATACAGCATGTAGTCATCAAACTACTGTTTGTAATCATCTGAAGTATTTAAAGAGTGCGTGAAAGAAACTTGCAATTAGTGATTATTTCAAGAGCATTGAAGGAATTCTAATCAAGAAAGACACCCCTTTGATCTCACAACATTGTATTGTCTTTGATTTTAAAATGTGGCGATGTTGCAATGTTGCGATTTGCATTGCATACAGCTGTAAATGTACATGTGGTCGGGGCACTCGTTAATTAAAGGTATTAAGGGAAGCAGATGGAGGGGTATTATGTGGAAGAGGAGGAAGTACTGAAAGGGAAGGGAAATATGAAAAAAAGACACAGGCCACTTACCAGGGTAACTTACTCACCCCTCCCTCTAAAGCCATACCCCTATTTTTCAAACAAGACCCCAGAGAAGTGGGAAATCCCTTTTTTAGACAGTTGATAAACAAACCACTCAAGAGAATAATATTCTTAAAACAATAAACTGAACTATTTAAACAAGCTTGAGAAACCAAAACCCAGATAAAAAAATAATATCAATTTTAATCATGACACTAACTGTTTGATTTCTACAAAATGACAGAAGTCTCATCCGGCAGTCAATGTTTCAGCCTGCTTCTCATCTGTTTTATTTAACATGCACATACAAAAGGACACACACAAAGCAAAACAAATTAATTTTGTTGCACAGCCGTTCCAGTATGCAACAGTGCCTTTGCTTAATTTTCAAGTGAAAGTTGTCGAATGTAATTATAATGCACTTGTAGATGTTAATTCTTAGCAATAATATGTAGAATTAATTTGTCACTTATTTTGCTCCAAATTCGTTCATAGCATATATAGAATCTAGTAGATGAGAAACATTAATGATTTTGCTTTGTTTTTCTAACTCTTAGGTGGAAAGAAAGGGAAACCTTCTTTGCCTGTCCTGGAAGACTGTTATGGCATGCCCCCACAGCTCAAAGTCAAGCCACCAAAACCGAGTGGTCTTGATCAAACTGTCAGCAAACTCTGGGGAAGTGTTGATCTGCCAATTGATATTTTGCTACTGACAGCGGAGGATTGTGAGTTCTTGAGTTGTTACTCATTTCTGGGGCAACCTGTCAGAAGTTACAACATGGAAGTTGGTGTGATTTATTTTGGATACACTGGCACTGATCAAAATCAGCTAAAGGTTGCATTAAAGATATGTCCTAAAGGTTCTGTAGTCCCAGGGGGATCTTCAACAGCAGTAAAAAATGCAGTCAGGGTCTTGAGGCCAAAGGCTGTATTTTTGGTGGGAACTTGCAGTGGTTTAAGCTCAGATAAAGTCAAACTAGGCGATGTAGTTGTATCTGCCAAGTTGACAACACCAGCTGGATTCAAAATTCCTGTGAGTGCACATCTTGGTGATCTTGTTAGAAATGCACCCTTTGGGTGGGTCGCTCCTTTGGAAAAATCAGATGAATTGGAAGTTAAAGTACACTGTGATGGTGATATTTTGAGCCGGGCAGAGTGGTGTAAAGCTGCTGATCTTCAGAAACAATATCCAGAAGCAATTGCTGTTGAGACAGGAGGGGAAGGTAATAGTTTTGATAAGGTATGGAAATAAAACTTGAACTAATTTGTATTTGAAGGTAAATCCAGGAAAACTCACGAGGTTATTTTACCTCTTTTATTTTTTTGTCAGTGAAACTTTAAGTAGCTTTCCTAGGAAAAACTATTATTAAGCTAAGATATGTATTTGCTGAATGTTTTTTTCCATGTAATGAAGGTTCGTACAAAGCTGATATCCAAGATTATTTAGTTTGTTAATGAGACAGCTTCCATTGAAATGCATTACTTCCAAGGTTGAAGGTTTCATTTTACTATGTTTTGGTAATCAACACATAATACAAATGTACTGTGTACTTATGGAATGGAAGAAATTGTCACTTTGAGGAACATTTCTAAAACCCTGGTACATGAAGTTGTACATGTACATATGAGGAGAGCAGAATGGCTGTTAAGTGCAAAATAACTCTTACAACTAACTTAAAAGAAATCAAGGCCGGAAAGTTTAAATTTGGTCTTTCTGATCACTTCTGATGAACTTTAAGCTGCCTTTCCAAGGATTGACTAGGAGGTATGAAGTAACAGAGTGTTGCTTGAAGACCCTTCCTTAAAACCTTGGAGCTCTGATGTTAACTCCTTTCGTCCTTAACTTCAGGTGTTCTTGCTGCAGCCTATGATGAAAAAGTTGAGTGGGTGGTAGTAAAAGGTGTGGCAAGTTTTGTTAATCAAACCCAGCCTTCAAGTAGTGAGTGGATGTCTTTTGCAAGCACCATGGCAGCATCCATTGTGGCAAAAATGATCAGTGACCCTGCTGTTTTCAAAGAATGGCCGCACTGTAACCAAGGTAAACTTCATGAACGGGAAATGATGCTCCACAGTAGAATTGTACCTGATTAGAAGAATCCTGACCTCTACTATCTAGGCTTCTCCCATATTTGAATTTTTTACTCTAGTGTTCCAGTCCTTTTATTAATCTAAATTAACTCTGATGGAAATAGAGGGATGAGATTTTGCTTTAGAGGCATTAAAAATTGTAATTTCCAAGTAAATTGATGTATCTACCTTGAAAATGGTAAAAAAACATTGATGCTTGCACCCAGTGTTGTTGATGAAATGTATTCCATCTTATTGCGATTGGCGTCTAGACACCTGCCTGCTCCTATATATGGTCAGGTTTTGGAGAGACTTTGACCACACCACTGTGCTAAAGATTTCTGTTAAAATGTGGTTGACGTTGATGACGTGTTTTTCTTTAGGTGCACGCAACATGGAAGTTGAGATGGCAAATGCTCAGAAAAGAAAACGAGAGGAAAGCCAATATGAAGGTTAGTTCAAATCAAATCAAATCACTTTATAAATCACTTTTATAACTTTACACAATAAGCAAAGTGAAAAAAAAAAACAGGTTATTTTATCTAAGTGAAAGTAATAATTGACAATAATGCCTCCAGCAGCCAAAGTAGCATAGCTTTCGAGTTGGCTGCTGCTCATGAGCAATTGAAAGAAAGAAGGAGAGGATAAAAAGCAAAAAAAAAACAGGGAACAATTTACATTCAATTAAGGTGCAAATAATTTACATTATAATAATGAAGAAACAGAAATTACAGGGATATTCACTTGCATTTTGAAGTAATACGGTAGTACATAATTATAGTTCAGACAAGTAGAGACTATGACTTACATTGAAGTAGATAAGCTTTACATTGCTTCTTAAAGCTATTGATAGAAAGCCATTTCAAATTATGTATAGTTTCCCATAATATTAAGCTGTATATGCACAGGTAAATTTTCCAGTGTTAGTCCTTACGTTTGGTCGATAGAAATTAATTTTAGATGAATACCTTGTACATGTATTATATCTGTGGACATTAGACACAGTTACTAGCGAGTTATAAAACAGTGTTGGGATACTAGACGATTTATTAAATATCTTGAGTGTGAACTCATAACTACTCAGTTTGACAGTATTATAGAACTTCAATATATAGGAGTTTATAGTACACGTTGGTGGCCGACTGCCTCGCAGCCGGCTAAGTGAGTGAGTGAGTGAGTACACGTTGGGTGATTCTCTGTTATCAGCATAGAACATTCATGTACATTGGATACACTTGTTTTGCAGTACACATAGTTTTTAAAATAGGCCATTTTCGAAATATCAAATATTCAGCTTGATAGTGAGGCAGTGAAGACAAAAACAATAGAAACACGTTGGAATGAATGTGAAAAATATTTACATATCATTCACTTTTCTTTGTCTTTGTCCTCAGTGCCTCACTATCAAACTGAGTGAGGGATTTCATAGAAACAAACCCAAAAACGAATTAATGCAAAAGACTTTTCATTGATAGTTTTCATTTAACGATAAAAAATTGCGATAAAACATTTCGTAAGAGCATATTAAAAGTTTGTACACAACATTTCGACGTTTGGCTAACGTCATTATCAAGTCAAAAAGTGACAGATAAAAAATGTTTAAATACTAAAGAGACAAGACATGTAGGTGTTGAAATGTTCTTTAAACAAAGAGTTTTGCGCGAATGGAATCAGTCTGCGTGTTGAGACTGGGATTGCGCTCCTTGATGAAGAACATCTCATAGACACAAGACAGTCAAATTTTCCTTGGCACTTTTTTAGAATGCGGAATTGGCTTTCTTTGAGGAGGCTTGTATCTCCATGGGCTGTCAAAAAGTGTTTACCGGTCGCAGAATTTTTATGTTCAACAATACGTTGATGAAGGTGTCAAGCTGTATAGCCGACACATCTGAATCACACAGATCACATATAAAAGAGTAAACAAGGCAATTGGAGGCTTTGATTTCTCTGGGCTTGAAGTCTTGTTCCAATTTTCTGCTGATAAGGGACCGTTCATTTTTTTTCGAGGTACAGTGTAGGGGTTGCTGGTGGGATTAGGGGGGGGGGACACCAAAAAAACAACGGCCTTAAATGGGGGACAACTGAAAAAATAAGGGAAAGGGAGGCACGTAAAATATTTTAGTAAAGCTTTAAGATGGGATATGTTTTACTGTTCTTAAAAACTATATCCCCACAGAAACAAACAAAGAAAGTTTTTAAATCTATTAGAGACGTTCCTTCTGCTTTTAATTACATTTCCACGGCTACAGACTACAATGTTAAAGCTACGGAACTTAATGAACAAAAAAAGGTTTCTATCTTTATATTTACTTAATTTTCATCTCAGTATTGTCGGATTTTTTAATCTTCTTTCTCATTTTTCCCTTTGAGCTTATTAAATACAATACAGTTAACATAGCAATTGCTCGACCAGAAGAGAGGGAAGAGCCATGACTAGAAGATCAGAAATTGATTTTTCTTTCTTTTGATTCTTCATCAAATTCAGAGCGAGCTGGCACATTTCTGTTTTGCTGACTTTATAGTTACAGTTAAAAGTGACAGATGCAACTGTAGTATGAATTGTAATACCGTGATAATGCCAAAAAGATACTGTTACTCTACAGTATGTATAGCTGGTTTAATTGACGATTTTTTTGGTTTGGGGGAGGCGGGGTCACCGGAGAAATTTACCTTTATTGGGGGGGGGGGGGGGGGGCGAGGGTCATGGGAAAAAAATTTAATGACTGGAGGGGGGTCATGCAAATTTTTAATGACAGTTCATGCATTTGCCTTTTAACTGCGTTAGCTGTTAGGGCAAACTCACTCGCACAACGCTGCTAACTACCTCGTTTTTCTCTCTCGTGCCAAATGAAAAGCTCTGAGTGGTTTTGGTAATGGTAGAATTAATCATTGGCAAGGGGTAGTCAAGTCGAGTAAAGATGGAACGTAGTCTAGTGCATTCTTCATTGAAGGCTTCAGTTGTTGAGGATAGAGCATACGCACGATGGATCATTGTTTTGAGCTTTCCATATAATTGTGTGTCGATCTTTGTTCGGTACTTGATTATCTCAATGCCGATAAAGGAGATCTTGTTATCAATTGGAAGCTCCATCGTAAAAGACAGGCAAGGGTGGAGGCTATTAAGAGTAGTGAGAAAATCAATTGCAGCATCGGTGCTGGGCATTTTGACCAAGGTATCATCAACAGATCTCTTGTATAATGTGGGCATCACACCATCACGGGTAAGCTTGTGTGAGCCTCCAAATTAGCCAGCACTCTTTCCCTTGAACAAAAGATCTCATGGTAGTACAGTATTTGTGGTACAACAGCAGCAAAAGATTCACTTAAATTTTTACAATATTAAGACAGATAGATGAAGGGGGTAGTTGCCATGTTGTCACGTTTTCACGCTGCCATGTTACTACCAATAATGTAGCTTCTACTCTACTATATAAACTACACGTAACCCACAATTCCTCGATTTCCTCTGATGAAGGGCTAACGCTCGAAACGTCAGCTTTTAGAATCTCTGTAAGATGGCCAATTTACATCATCAA
>NW_027179695.1:655000-657500 GCF_036669935.1 Montipora foliosa | reverse complement strand
GCTGTACCTCTGCATCTGCTACATCTAAATGTAGGGTCTGAAGTTAGTCTGCCGGGAATCTTGCTACATTTCTTGTGCATGTAAGGAATTAAACTTAGATTGGGCAGTAGGAGGAATCTGGATTCGTTTGACCAGGGTGGAATAGATTGATTTTGAATTCAGTTATGTCTTGAACATCATCGTCTGAGACAATTTTGTCAATTTGGTTGTTATTATTCTCTCCATCTTTAAGGAGCAGTTTCCAATTTGGCGGAATGGCGGAAAAAATGCCTTGTAGCAGGAGGTAATCTGACAAGGAGAGATTCCTCTCTCTAAAAGCATCCCAGCTTTTAAACTTTTGTCAATTTGGTTGTTATTATTCTCTCCATCTTTAAGGAGCAGTTTCCAATTTGGCGGAATGGCGGAAAAAATGCCTTGTAGCAGGAGGTAATCTGACAAGGAGAGATTCCTCTCTCTAAAAGCATCCCAGCTTTTAAACTTAGAGTTGTTTGTGAGAATATCTCCAAGTTTCACAAAACCTACTTCTTTTATTCTCTTATTGTATATTGATTGCTTGTTAATCAAGAGGTTCTGGTTGTTCCAGATGATCTCATTTAAAACGTCCTGTTTTGTAGCTATGATGTCATGATGGCCATTGAAGTCAGACCAAGCTTCAAGACATTCTTTATAAAAAATTGGTAATTTGCAGGGTAGGTGCGATGGATTGAAATTGCACTGAAGCAGAAAACTAGTTCCTACCTTCTTAAAATAGTGAGACACTGAAGAAAACTTTCCAAGGGCTAACGTTATCATCTAAATACCTTTTAAGACACAATTCTTTGAGTTTTAATAAAAGATTCAGGTCGAGGCATTTTGAGGGCACCATCTTGATATTCACTAATTAAGGCTAATCTGTTGAGTTTGTCTTTGCCTCAGCACACAAAATTAAATATCACAGAATTTATGCCTTTAATTATATCCTTATCAAAGGAAATAAGGGAGTCTCGAGACGAACTTAGGCATAAAGCGGATGTTTTGACTAATTGAATTTAACCAATTAGTGTTAAGTTTCTCAATTGCTAGGAACTTAAAGACTTTTTTGTTGGCATTAGAGTTAAATCAAAGTTGAGCTCCTTACTTTTATACTGATCATAAGTAAAAAAGATATCCAGTATTTTAATAGGCTCGTTCACCTTGTTTATATCGAGAACTTCGTGATTTCGATAAGAACTTCCTAACCAGTAGGCTTCATTGTTGTCCTTATTACATTTAAGCCCTGAACATTGACCATATGTGTTCAATAAGGAACTAAGAGAATCACGTAAACAGTTTGAGAAGTCATCGGCGAAGGCGATGCATTTAATTTCTTTGTCTTCTCCTACTATGCCTTTTATATCTTAATTCTGTTTGATAGCGGCAAAATACTTGATAAAATTCTGCTGTGAAGCCATTGTTACCTGGGAATTTCCGTGTTCAAAACGTTTGTAGAGCTTTAAAACACTCCGCCAATTTGTGTAGCGTCTTCATTTAAAGTTGGTAAACGAGAGTGGTCAAGAATTGCATCGCTTGCTTTGTTATGATTGCGTGAGTTGCAGTTAGAATACAATTCAGTATAGAAATCACACAATTCTGATAAAATTAATTTAAGATTACTTATTAATTTACCGCCTTTGTCAAAAATATTGCGGACGCAGGAGTTGCTCATCTTTCTACTTTCTAAATTTAAGAAATATTTGTTATTTTTCTCACCGTGTTCATACCAATTGGCTCTAGAACGAATAATATTGCGTTGAATAAGTTGTACTCAGATTTGATCATTTCTAGCTTTATAGCATTATTTTGTATCGGAATAGTGTCAAAAATCTCTTGGCGTTCTTTCAAGTTATTCTCGATTTCACAAAGACGGCTTCTCCTTTCTCTTCCTTTTGTTTTGCTACATTTCATTGTTACTTGTCTTGTTTTATATTTAATTAAATCCCACAAAAGGCCTTTGTCTGCCCCATCACTAAATTACTTTGGCAGTATTCAGAAGCAAACGTTTGCTCTGGTGATTAGCAAAGTTTCAGCCACAGCAATTGATGCAAGAAATCTAGAAATACCTCTACCAGGAAAAGGGGGCAGAATAAAAATAATAGTCAGATCAAAATAAATCACTGTTGTGTTAGGTGAATTGGGGAGGACATCTTTAAACAAATCTCGCACACTTGGAAATACGCCACTGTAACGATACCTTCGAAAGGCCCAGCGTATTTCTCCGCCGATATTCCGAACGATTTCCTGTACATTTTGTGCTGTGATTGGGCCTTTTTCCTCGAGCAAAACCTTGCAAACGAACCAGGCGAGTATGGCGATCAAGTGATTTCCGTGTAAGAAGATACGGAACGACTTAACGGCCTGCTGACCTCTGATTGGGAAGAAAAACACAAAGAATTTCTGTCACCAATCAGAATTGAGAATTACTCTGACTGCCTGGAACTGGCTGAGAAGAACGTGTCCCCAGGGGCTTTTGTCGCCATTTTCT
>NW_027179695.1:647500-650000 GCF_036669935.1 Montipora foliosa | reverse complement strand
TCAGTCCCCTTAAATGCGGCAAGTCCCTTACATTGGCGCCAGTGTAAGGAGTGAGGGGTGCAGCGATTGTTGGTACAATAATCACGTGAATGGGAATGGTCTCCTCTTGAGTGGTTTCAAAGTAAATGGTAGCAGTGTTAATGCGCTTAACAGATGATGTGTTTCCCCCGAAAGTTGACAGAGATATTGCCTCTTGCGTTTCTGGTTTCAGATCAAGCTTGGCTGCCACATCTGATGTAACGAAGGAGCATTGAGATCACTCGGCATACCTTGCAACGGTTCTGTGATTTGCATTTAAATACTGAATGACGATTCAGACAGTTAAAACATGCCCTTGCGTCACGTACAATTGAGGGTCTCTTTTCCTTATCTGTCAGAACATTGCAGTCAGGTGGACTGTGTTCACCGTTACAAAAAAAGGCACATTCGTTTGGTGGGGCGATCACCACTGTTAGAAGCAGAAACAGGTGTACGAGGCCTTGAAGCCGTGAGAAATGTAGCAGTAGTAGCAGTTGTTGAGTTGTCACTGAATTCATAATTACAAGAAGTGTTCTGTCCTGCCTCTAAGATTTCAATTTCATTCAAAATTGCCTTACGTAAATTATCAAGTTGCCACTCCTTGTTTTCATTTTGTCTTGCTGGATTTCTCTTAATCCCGTTAGGTAATTTCTTCTGAATGATAGGAACAAGAATGTCTCCATAAGTTTCTGTTTTCTTTCCTAGTGGCTCAAGTCCCCTGATGTGGGTCTCAACTGAGTCGTAAGAAAACCTTAAACTACTTAAATGATCGGTGGGTGATTTTAGGTTCAGTAGTGCTTCCATGTGTGCGTTGATGATCTTGTGGGGTCGAGCGAATCTCTCTTCCAACAACTGGATACTCTTAGCGTAATTAGCATTGGTTAATGGCAACCCGGCAATGACTCTTTCAGCTCCGTCACGTAACTCTGCGCTCTCAAGTAATTGAACTTTTGGACATCACTGATTGTAGAGTTATCGTGTACTGCAGACCGGAAAGTGTCCCAAAATGACTGTCATTCAAGCGGGTTCCCATTAAACGACGAATGACCTGAGTAGAGCGATCTGTGTGTCGGTAATTGTGTCCTTGCTGTGTCATCGATTTTCTGTCTCAACTTAGTTACGCGCGCCTTGTGCGCTCTCCTTGACGCTAACAGTTTGGTTAATTCCTCCATCCTGGTCCCGGCACATAAAAATGTGACGAAGCAATGAATGTAGCGGTATTGGAGGAACTCAACTATATTTAAACTGTTCAATAAGGGTTACAATGGCGATCAAAAGGTGAAAAGGCGAAAACGTGTTCAGTCTTAATGACGTAAGCAATCACGGGATCTAAATACAGTCACGACCGCTGACCGGAAATCACCATGCATAACAAATAAGGACTAAAAAATATCAACAAATCAATTAAACGTTCAGAGCACTGTTCAAACTATTCCGTAGTCTGTTTTGATGGCTGAAATTAGACCCGTGTTGTCCATCATCGCTTATTAGCCAATAATCTAGCCGACGTTGGACTAAAGGCTTATTTTGTTTCCACGTGTAGCGCTTTTGATCCGGGTTCAACGTCCAACATTAACTCACGGATTTTCGTTACCAAGGCCCTTTTTTTTCCGTTTTTTCAAGTATCTAATTGAAGACTTAATGATACATTAAAATCACCTCCCATGATAAACTTGTAATCCTGGTCATAGTCTCTCTCAAGTAAAGTAGTCCTGAGATTTTCATAGAAGTCAATGGCCTCATAGGTTTTGTGAGGAGCATAAATATTGATGAACAAAACAGGATAATCTGCCATGACTATCTTTCCTGACCGACTTCAAGTCAAATTGCAGGGCCTCACATATTAACACCAGAACGCTATTGCTATGATTTGATCCGTGTGAATAATACATGTTTCCCGGCCACTGAAATTTCCAACTATCAAAAACATCTGCCATACTAAGTGTCTCTTGCAAAAAAATAAAATCCCCTTTCTGGTCCCATGTAAAGATCGATTTACGTTTGTTGAGGTCACGAATTCCTCCGACATTTAAGATAAAACATTAAAGCAGTTGTTATTCATACAAGTAGGTTGATCGATGTTACATTTGTAAAAACTTGATAGTGAGCAGAATATAATAATCGGGTACGGTACCGGCTGCGATAAAAAAACTGCATGGACATAAAACGAAAACGAAGACTGTGGGCGAAAATTGGTAAACAAATCCCACATACCTCTTACTCCTGAAAAACTGTTTACGAGCACAAACAACCGCCTTATACATCATTCCACCCGAAGCCCATTCACCGGAGTGTGTAAAAATCAAACAGGGAACGCCCTTGAGGTGTGAAATAAAATACGCATATTATATAAAGTGTGAAATAAAGCAGGAATTTTCTACTACATCTGAAATCAGCATTTCTACAGAAAATGAATAATCATGATAGCAACGCTAACCCAGATAAACTTCTTACATTTTACATTTTGACGTATTTACCGTTG
>NW_027179695.1:625000-635000 GCF_036669935.1 Montipora foliosa | reverse complement strand
AAAAAGGTTGACAACGACAATGCAGTCATGTCGGGAGACCCAGGGGAATAAAGAAATTTGCGGTTGACAAACTACGGTCTGCCACCCCGTTAAGGCTCAGTTTGTTATCAACGGTCGAAGCTGTGGCCACTTTGGTGATAAAGCACATCCTTCGAAAGCTGTTGTGTTGCAATAATCACCGCCTGACGTTGCTCGCAGGACTGCTATTGCGTTGATGATGAGTTGAAATGAAAGTTCAATCTTTGTCAATTGATTCTGATGTGGAATTGTGACCGCGGGAACAATTTATCCAGGAATATTTGGCTCAAATTGGTGGCTCCTGATAATTCAGTCTCCAGCCTTGGGATTTTATTAAAACCGTGGACAACTCAGAAATTGAAAAATGGCTCAAATCGCGTCGGATCTGACAAATAGCCACACAGGAAGGATGCTATCCACAATGGCAATAAGGTTAGGCTTTTTAACTGAAATTTTTTTCATATAATTATCTTCTTGAGCTTTTTATCGGGATTCCCATACAAATCCTTATATTTTTGTCGGCCATGCTCACACTGAGCTTGGGGCGCGCCTGAGGGTAAGACCACTCATTTTGTACTTTAATCTTTTGTCTAGAAAACTTCCAGGTAGAAATCTGTTGAAACATCTCCCCCTCCGCTCAACCATCAGTGACCTCATATTATTTTCAAACGGTGGAAAGTTCTTCGTACACATTCATGTCAGGCCGAGGTTTGTTTCTTTATTTTCCCACGGCCTCGCTCACATCAAGAATGACTCGTCACAAGTAGGGGCGCCCCAAATGGTCACGTGAGCAAGTCGAAATTCAAATGCGATCGCTCATTTTTTTCGGGGTGCAAACAGTTTAATAATTTCGGTAGCATGCTTCTTAAATTCTTCCTTGAAAGTGGAAATAGAAACGCCCAAACAAGAATGAAAATGCTCCTTAGACTTGGCTTTTAAATTTCTACGAACTAATGGGAACGCAGAGGAAGACTGCGGCAAAAGCTTAATCAACCGCTCGGTCACAGCCACAGGACAAGTAACCTTGCGAGGAAAGCAATATGGCCTTCCCTATGCTGATCGTTTTTGTGCTGAGGCACGTAAACTGACATGTGATCACTAGATATAGAGACATCACGAAGTGCTATATTAATGATCTCTTCAATGCGCAAAAAGCCAGCAAAACCAACTAAAAACAGTAAACCAAAAACGAAGATCGAAAAGCGAAGAGCTAGAGGCAAAATGCGCAGCAATCGCCTGCACAGTGCTAACCGGCAGCGGCTCCTTAGGCTGAACTGGGCACCTTCTTTTGGCGCCTTCGAAAGCAAACCTTACTAAGGGTGGCTAATGGGACAAAGCCTCGATACCAGCCATTACGTGGCCCCACTCAATAGCATAAACGGCAGATTCAATAGAAGATACACCGGTGTTATTCTCAGACAAACGTTCAGCTAATTCAGAAATAAACAATGCAATATGCATGGGTTTTCTTGAAATAACGGAAACACCAGTCTTCGACAAAGCCCACTTGCGCCACCGCAACCAGCAAGACTTGTACTTCAGCACCGTGGACGGAGCCTTAGCATCTAATTGCAGATCAATGAGGCCTTGCATCATGTCACTCAACGAAGAATCGGTCAATGAGGCTGCTTCAAGCCAAATCCTGGAACTCAGGACATCTGAAAGAAAAGAAAAAATATCGTGAAAATCAAACAACTACTGCACCAATGACCACAAATACCGATACAGGCACAAACCACGACGAGACCAAATTAGCTTGAAGCACGCCAAATAAGGCTCAAACTATGCCAATTCAGGGTCAAAATATTGCAAATCAGGCTCGAAACACTATCCGTAGCACCACCATCCACACGCAAAGCCAATATTCTGAATTTTGGGCAACTACGAAAAACGAACGGGTGAGACTTGAAGGTCTGCATCTGACCTGGGTCTTCCAAAATGAGGAAGGGTAAACCCAGTTATTCTCTCCACTCCAATCCTGGACCAAGGCATCAACACCGGTGCAACCGGAAGAAGCAAATTTGGAGTTGAAACGCGGAAGCTGAGCGTTTTAATAGGAGGCAAAACAGTCGATCGTGTGGGGACCCCATTTGGCATCAACCAGTCGAAACACGGAGGGATTGACCCGCCAATCATCCTTGTCAACGAACCCGCTTCCAATACCATGAGAAAACAAAAACAAAAGATCCTCAGAGCCACCGACTGAAGATGGACCTTAGAGCTACCAACAGAAACTATCCTGGGGGCACTCTGATTGTCGGCAAAAATTTTGACCTTCTTGTGCTTTAGTTGCTCAACAAAAGAAAGCAAAACATGATAATAGCTTTCAGTTCGCGAAAAGTAGAACTTTGACCCAAATCGTCGATCGTGAAAATACCGCTGGCCACAGTGCCGTCGAGGGAGGCGGAAAAGTCTCCGAAGGCTGCGTCGATCGAATCAGGGGGATGCTGAATGGAGTAACCATTAGAAGATTCAATGTTATTAAACCAAAACTTCAATTCGTCTTGCAGATGGGGAGGGAAGCGAAAAGTGTGATCCGAAGCCGACCTAGACTCTATAGCTAAGTACATCTGCCTGAGTCAGAAGACGGGAAATAGCCCCATCCGCCAAGGCAACCAAAATAATGGAACCGGCGATCCTGGCTAATTCACGGTAGGACGATGACTCGTTTTGAAAGGCGAAACTTAGTAGCTGCTTAAGCTTGCACACCTTCTTTTCGGGAATCCGCGAAACGTCATAGAATTAGTGTTTATCACAAAATCTAGCCACTCGCCCACTTGCATCTGAACCCAGCACGACTTTTTCTCATTAACAAGGACACCGAAAGAGTCAGGATCCTTTCGCTGAGTAAAAGCTGCTACGAAGGCGGGCGTCCTATTGGGCTGACTACCAAGACCGTCGTCGAGATAAACAAAAGAGTTATGCCCCATAGATTGCCAGCGTTTAACTAATGGGCGCAACAATTTGGTGAAACAAAAACACGCGCTGCTGAGACCGAAGGGTAAAACCGTAAAAGTGAAATATTTAAGTCTGCCGCTAAAGGGCCAAGAAAAACCTAGATACTTCTGGTTTTCTGGAAAAATATCAACATGGTGGTATCCAGATTTGAGATCCCAGGTAAAGAACCAATGCCCTTCCTGAAGAACGAGCGAGCGAAGGTCCTCGTACTTAAACTTAAAACGAACGAGATAGCAATTAACGTGCCTAAAATTGATTATCAAGCGAAGCTTCTTGCCTTCCGCAACCGTCAAAGGGTTAACGCAAAAAGGAAGCTCACTATGCTCCACGATACAGCCATTGTCCAAAAGCTCAGAAATTGCATGAATAACAAAGTCGGGATGTCTAACAGCTGACGAATTATTGCTTTTAAAAAAACACGGGGCTGGATAACTGACAAAAGGAAGTCGATAGCCATAGGAAATGGTATCGAGAGTAAACTGAGGAGGGTCTAAGGTGGATGCCCAAAACTAACGGAGGAATTTAAACGGTCTTTGGCTCCTGCACAAACATTGCCGGAACAAAATTCATGCGAAAAATCAATGGAAAGCAAATCACACTCAACTGAAGAGTGAAAGTCCTCTCCTTCATCCAGTCAGGCACAGCGCGGGTTGGTCTTTAAAGAATCGGACGACTTTAAACAAAAAGCACTTAAGTGGCCGAACTCCCCGCACTATAGAAAATCAAAACAAAAAATATTATAATCACCCTGATTGCTGGTAAGGGCGAAACAATGAAATAAAGCAAAAACGAAACTGTGGGTAGTAGGCGTTTACAGACCCTAAGGACGAATACGAATAAACAAGACACTTATATAACCTTATGCAAAGTGCTTAACACCGCTTTAATACCTGGACACAAACAGACACCATAATACACCTATTTAACGGTATAACAACGTGCAGAAAACAAATATCTGCTAAACTGCGTACCGCAGATATTTTTGCATTCTTTACTATTCTTAAAAACAAAAGGCTCTGAAAAATTCCTGAGCAGTTCTACTTCTTAACAAGAGGATTACACAGTGTATAAATTTACCTTCTCTCACGTGAATAGACGTGAAGTTTAATCCCATCATGGGTCTTGAAAGAATTTACAGATGTAGCATTTCAAGACAAGGCGTTATGATTAGGTAGCGTCTTTGTCGACCTTAAAATGTCTCTTCGATCTTGTAAACATTGCCTCTGGGTTGTTACAACATGTGGACGGAGGTTCATTTTGATAGCCGTGCCGAGCCAAACAGGACATAGCTTTTTATTGGGAGACATTCCTGAACTGTCTATTTTCGGTAATGTTATAACCAGTATGACGTCAACATACATTTAGTTAAGTATACAAGATTAGAGATGTGCTTTCGTTTTTCGTTCAGTGATTTGAATGCATTTCAAATTGCTGCATTTTCTACAAGGGCTACAAGTTTATTAGTACCGTACTAACAAAAGGCTTTTCTGCTGGTATGTACTACCTTCGTTACTTATTTCATTTCTTACTTACCCTCAAAGCACAATTAAGAGAGGTTAACTGTTACATTTTGATTGCCATAGGTTTTTTGATGGCATAATTTGCAGTGAAGTTGGCAATATATGGTAAATATCTTTCTCCAAAAAGTATGAAGATGTATAGGTATGTTCTAGACAACTTCACTTTAGCACGGTTTCCATGGCAATAGACCTTTTCGGCTTGTACATTTTGTTTTCCCACGGTGCTCAGTTGGTTGAGCACCGGGCTGTCACGCGGGAGGTCGTGAGTTCAACTCCGGCCGGACCAACACTCAGGGTCTTTAAATAACTGAGTAGAAAGTGCTGCCTTTGTAATTACATCTGCAAATGGTTAGACTCTCTAGTCTTCTCGGATAAGGACGATAAGCCGGAGGTCCCGTCTCACAACCCTTCAATGTTCATAATCCTGTGGGACGTAAAAGAACCCGCACACTTGTCGTAAAGAGTAGGGCACGTAGTTCCCGGTGTTGTGGTCTGGTCTTTCTGGTCTGGATAGGGCAGGGTGGAGCACCTCGCATAGGACCTCGAGTCCTGTTCGTGCTCCTTCCCTCTGGGCATGTTTGCCCAGTAGAAAGAGACAAACCAGATGTCTCGTAAAACAAAAACAGATCATGTGATAATACTCAGGAGGCTTGGTCCTTTGTTTTGTTCATTAAAAAGAGTGCATGCAGGCATATTCATGCTTGCATGCCCTCATTTTAATGAACAAAACAAAAGACCAAACCTCTTGAGTATTATCACATGATCTGTATTGGGAAAACAAAATGTACAAGCCGAAAAGGTCTATTATAAAGGTATTCCTCTTTTTCATGTCTCAGTGCTCTCCAGTAAAACGACGATAGCGTAAGAAAACAGATAAATTTTCGGTGGCATCTTGTTTATTGATATCAGAGGCAACAAAGATTTAGGTCTTAGAGAAAAGTGGCCGGAAGGCTCGCTCCCTGCAAGTAATTTGCCCAGCACGTTTACTGCGGAGTTTTGAGTTCAAGGTAGTGCGGCCCAGAGGTTAGGGCGCTTTCCTTGAGATCGGGAGATCCCAGGTTCAAGACCCTTTGATTATGATAGTCCCTAAATCAACTTTTCGGCTGCCCTTGTAAATAGCCGACTGGTTTGCGCGCAGCCACAGGTAACCCAGGCTCAATATTAGTGACAATGTAGAGCTTCTAAGAGGAAATACAAGACCCATACGGAGCGAAGTTCAAGTCTAGAAATTTATAATAAACATTGCGAATAAAATCGATAAAAGTTACCACATGGCTTGTTGCAGTTGTCCTTAACACGGAGTTTCAGAAAAATAAGGTCCACTTCCATACAAGGAAAACGGAAAGGTAGGCAGCTGATACGGCCATTTTAGCTCCGATCGACTCAAATCCAACTCAATTTTTGTCGCAAAAACCAGGTAATTAAACGCACCTGGTTCGTAGAATAAGAGATGTCCGGAACTCTGAAACCACTAAAGCTTGTCGTGCTTGCTGAGCGAAGACAACAGGCTCCGTGAAACTCTTATATCGACCGTTCAAAATGACTGTCGGTATGCGTGGGGATCACAGCCTGGTCAGTTTGAAAACGAAGGTTAAACCTGGGACGCTTGGTGACGGGTAAAATATGTCCCTGACCTATGGCAAGTCCCTAATTCGTGAGTTTACAGGCAAGGGGTTTGTTGGGAATTATGACAACAGATTTCTGGAAGATTTAAGCCTGGTTTTCACTCGCGACGCAAACACAAGCATAAGTAGCCTATGCTAAGTGAAAATGAATGTCGACATAAGCATCAGGATCAACCACGGCATCCGCCATTTTGTTGAAATATTTCGACGCTAGGAATCTGGAACGAGTGTTTCAATTGGCCGGACGTAGCAAATTTCCTTGTGCTTGTGCTTCCATGTTTCGTTTTCACATGACGAAGGCCAACGCAATTATAAGGGCAAGCACAATGAAGGGAAAGGAAAGAAGTTGATGCTTGATGCAGTTGATGCAAACCCCATTTTCACGGTGAAATAAGCGCTCTTATGCTTGCGCCTGTGCTTGCGTCGCTAGTGAAAACCAGGCTTTACCGCGGATGCTAAGCCTCGAGGTTTGCCACTGATTCCTCGGAAAGGCAACTCAAACGTCACAATTAGGATAACAGGGAACTTGAGCAAGCGACGTTTTTAGCCACAAACGGAAACCGGAAGTGAAAATTTGCTGGGAAAGCAGTCTCCGACAGATTTTTAAACTAATCGTCTCTAACAGTGAAAAGATACTTTAAAATATAAATGTGGTAGAGCCAAGACCAGTTTCGAAGGAAAAACACTTCACTTGCGGCTGCCATCTGTGGTTAAAAAACCGTCGTCACGTGCTTTAGTCACAATGAAACACTGAAAAAGAGGAGATTACTCTGTATAGGCTCGACAACTTGATTGAAAGAGTCTGTCCCTTACCTATCGCAGCAATCCACTCTCAGAATGCTGGAAGCGGCTATTTTAGAGACTGTATTTCGGTAAAATCAGGGAGAAGTTTTTCCCCGTACCCGCCTAGAAACTCGAGCCTCCGGTACTTGTGATGAATTCCCCTTGTTGCACCCCTGCAAAGTAAAACAAGTTAACTTTTGTCACAGAGTGTGTCGATCTGAATCATAAACGTGACTACAAATTACCGACCAAATGCTTGCAGACAAATACATATTCTCTTTATATTTATGACTCATATACAGTGGAGAAGAAATGAGTGAAGGGAGTGGTGAAGAGTCAGGTTAAGAAGAAATTAGAGGACGTTAGGAGAGAAGAACATCAACGGGCACACATCGTCAGACATTAAATTCCTAATCACGACAACGTCGTCTGCACCTGCGGACGCCGCTGCAGAACGATAGCAGGCCTCATGGCCCACCGACTTGCAGTCATTATCAATCACGATGGATTGCTGACGGACTCTGAGCCTTGTTTATTTTTTCTTATGCCGTGAAGGCTTTGTTATATCTCTTGAATAACATAGACGTCTCTACGAATATATCAATAACGTACCTCCTGGGTTTTAAACGTCGTCCTCTCCAGCGACACATGCGGAGTTACAAGCAAAATAAACAGCTAATTCATCCCTCTTGAACAATCAAGATTCCACTGAGTTTGCATGCTATGTTGCTTATGTTACGTCGCCAACGCTAATTAAGCAGATGCATTACGTTATCCTTAATTCATCTCTTTTGCCCTAACATGTATGGTACTAATGATCAAGATTCTACTGAGTTTGCATGCTATGTTGGTTATGTTTAAGTCGCGGCTAACGAGGACCAGACTTGGAAGTACCGTGCAATCGCAACATACTACTATCTCGTGAAAAAAAAAAGGAAAGTGTTAATTAAAGGAAAAACACGCGAAAGAATTTAATTTGCAAAGCATGTTTGGATACGTCTCAAATCTTCTTCAGTTACAAAATGATTAAAAGTACTATTTGGATTATAACTTATAACCACCTAGAGGAGAAATGTATAATGAACAACGAAATGAACGTGATTAGAAACAAAGACCAAAGTGATTCAGATTGACGTCCTTAACTTGTTGATTGAGACTAGGATTTGCCAAGAGCACGCTTCTGTGGGTTGTCATGAGACCTTATGAATTCAGACATGTCTTTCAAGACCATTTGGAACGCTTTCCCAAACCAAATGCTGATGCTCTGACTTTTAGGGGTTAAAAGGGATTACAAGATTAACAGATCTCGAAAACGGATGAACCTTAAAATAAAATTGAAAGTTCAAGAGCTGAGACAAATGCATTACGACTGACAAACCAAATCGCTGGATAGTTTATCGTGAGCACTTTAAACTTACAATCTTGGACAAAAGTGTTGGGAAGGTAGCGTCAATTTTGAGATTGCCCCCCTCCCCCTTATCAATGTTGGATTTTCCACGAAACAAAGTTGTGCCTTTTCTTCCAACATTGAATATGTAGGAGAGGGGCCACAAGAGCATGCTCTTTACCAAACAGTACAGCCAATAGTTAGAATAGTCGAATTAGGTGTGAAGTTAAGTGATGCGCGCAACCTTCCCAACAACTTAATTTGACCAGGATTGTCTGAAAAAGGTCGAAGTGCTATAAACGCGATTTTCTAAACGTGGTTTCATTCCTTTAACCAAAAAACTCGAAGAAGTGGCAACATATTCGGATTTCGATGTGTTTTGTTCAAGTTATTGCTGAAATCAGGCTCAAATAAAGTCTGTATATTTCTTTTCGGTAATCTCGCAAATGATAATGTGGGATGTTTACGAAATGAATAAGAATAATTCCTAGAGAGCCGTACCATATCTCCATCTGCTGTTGTTAGATATGCAAAATTTGTCACAAATACGCGATAGATTTTGCCAGGAAGCACTTGCTGAAACAGCGAACGCTATAGTTAAGCATGCAATGGGTAGTTTGCCGTGAAATGCACGCCATCACTACTGATAGTACGTCCGCTAATATATTCCTCGCACCATCACATGGCACTTAACCTTGAGAAGTGGGCAAGGTAGCTAAGTGTTCGCAATCTTCTGGACGAGCAATACTGCAGCTCACTCCTTGCGGTCCATGCTTTGGGACTAACATTTATCTTGACAAACAAGAATTGACAGCTGTGTGTAGGAAGATCAGGTTACCGTCATAGTTAATGGCATAGTTCTCTGCAACAGTACTTCATATATTCCGAGACAAATGTTGCTATTTTGTTCGTCTTTGGGTTCAAATAAACGCGTAGTAATAACCATTGTAATCCTAACTTTGTTTTTCATAGGATTGCAGACTGTTAAGTTTGGTTTTAAAGACCATTTACCACATAGACTGCAAAACAGTCGTATTTTTTGCCAACGCAAGCGACGCGGTAAATATTCAAACAAAAGGTCTGGAACGAGTGTAGAAACAGCGAGGGAGAATGGGGAGAGACGCGAAAAATTGCTCTGTCGTGCTGTTTCTGATTGGTTTTCTTTCTTTCATTCATTTCGAAAATTAACTACACTTTCCTGCCTTGTTTGTTCTTTGTTATTTCAGCCAGGTGACGTCGCTGAGTGGAGTTTCCTCGGCGATATGTTTACCCACGCAAGCCAACATATCTAGACTCGGCTTGTGTTTAGTGTGGACTGCACTGAAGCTAAGACGCTTTCGCAAGCTTGAAATCCGGTGCGTAGGTTGCACCACACATCTCACAAGTATCTCACAATATTACAATATAGTGTCTTAATGCCAGTAGTTAACAAACAACAATTATTGTAATTCCGTTAAGAGTTTGAAAATACTTCTAGAAGTGAATTTCTAAGACACATATATGGACCAATGTTTGATGTCATGAACAAAGTTCCAGTAAATGACTCAGTATATTGTACTGAATACACTTAAACAAATATTGAAACCATGTCTGGAACATCAGTTAACACTGAGCAAATAGTCATTTGTTCGCACAGAACATCTTATAGCACTGTATAGATTATTTCCAATAACCAAAACATTGTTCAAAGTAGAATTGGTCCAAAAACT
>NW_027179695.1:612500-617500 GCF_036669935.1 Montipora foliosa | reverse complement strand
AAGCATTGACAATAGAGGTGATGGCTGGAGCCAGGGCTTCAATAGAATGCTTGAGCACAATAGTTGGAGCAGGGTCTAATATACACGACTTAGTATTGGACTTCACTAAGAGTTCACTGATATAACGTACAGACACCGCAGAGAAATCACAGAATGTTGTCTGACATGATGGTTGACTAGGCACTACTGACAAATCCATCGTCGCCAAGACTGATGAGTGCAAACTATCTTTCAGATTCACTATTTTTTTGGAGAAAAAGGTGGCAAACTTCTCAGACAACCCCTGAGGCGAGTAACATGTTGGTAAGAGCGGGGCTGACTTGACCTTGAAAAGGCCATCAATCATTCTAAAGAGCTGCTTCTGATCAGATCCTGAAATTTGATTCTTGTAGTATTCTTGCTTTGCAGAATTTAACGCATCACTGTAAATGCGGCACTGATCTTCAAATATCTGGCGATGGATCTCTAAGCCAGACTTGACATATTTGCGTTCCGCCTGGCGCTTAGCTCTCTTCAGAGACCTCAAGTTGTCATCATACCATGGCGAGTAAGGACGTAGTGTCACAGTACGAGTGCGAACAGGAGCATGTAATTCAATGAGATTGCTTAGAACCTTGTCATATTGATCAGTCAATACATTAAAATCTGTGCATGCGTTTAAATCAGAATTATATAATGCAGAATCCTTTAAATTCTTGTTCCATAAATCCAAATCTATCTTGCGCAATTTTCTACATTGAAACGTTCTTGTTGTAGCACAGGGCTTAGATATATCAGCGGTGCACACTATGGCACTATGATCCGAGATCTTGTTAGGAAAACAAACAATTCAAGTGTCGCACAATGCACGAGAAAGACCATCATCTGCCTGGAATTTGAAGTTTGATAGAAAACTTCTTCAAATATTCTCAAAAATTCACCATAAAGGTTTCGCTCTCTCTGTTTGTCAACAAAAACGTAAGAACGCACTCGACAACAGTCGTCAACTGTTTCTTTCGGCTGGCTCATCGTGAGCAATGAGCACGCGCGTTTTTGAGACGCGGACGGCAACCGGAAGACAACATTTCGCTCGCCAGGACAATGATGTCTCCCATATTTTTAAACTAATCATCTCTAATGGAGAAAAGATATTTAGCAGTGTAAATTTGGTTGTGTGAAGACAAGTTAAAAGAGAAAACAGCTCACTTCCGGTTGCCGTCCGCGTCTCAAAGACGCCCGTGCTTAAGCTCCTAAATATTGTGAAGAGAACACGAGCTTGATAACGTGAAATTTGGCGCGCAATGAAATATCATGCTGCGTGTGGCCCGTGCGATCAAGAATTTCTCGAGATTAGCAAAGTTTCTTCCACCGCAATTCATGTAAGAAATTTAGAAATACCTCGACCAGGAAAAGGGGGCAGAATAAAAATAAAACAAACAAACCCGGCACACTTGGAAATACGCTACTGCAACGATACCTGCGAAAGGTCCAGCGTATTTCTCCGCCGATATTCCGAACAATTTCCTGACATTTTGTGCTGTGATTGAGATTTTTCTCCTCGAGCAAAACCAGGCGAGTATGGCGATCAAGTGATTTCCACGTAAGAAGACACGAAACGACTTCACGGCCTGCTGACCTCTGATTGGGCAGAAAAACACAAAGAATTTCTGGCACCAATCAGAATTCAGAATTACGCCTACTGTTTATGAACATGTCCCCCAGTGGCTCTTCTCGCCCTACTATGCTTTTCTTCGTCGCCATTTTGTTTTGCCGGTTTAGACTTCCACTTGCCTCCGCGATCTCCCCCTGGGTCTCCGAGGATGTCCCTAAGAATGAAGCAGAAAAAGACAATGTTAATCGGTTTGACATTCATTACTAGTAAGCACTGTAACGTAACGTTGAGCTCTGTAACGTAAAATGCATTACAGCAAATGGACAGGAAGTATAAAAATTAGGCAATATGCGTGCGACGCCACTCTTATTTTAGATCGGTTTGGTATTTCCTTCACAAATGCTGTTAATGTTTTAGAATGTTTCGAAGGAATTTCTGGTCTTCGGATAAACCATAGGAAAACAGAAGCCCTTTAGATCGGTTCAAAAGTTAATAACGAGGAAACTTAATTTTTGCCCGAAAAAAAGATTTTACGTGGATAAGAAAACATGCATTGGGTTTTTGGCTATCTATACTCTGACCCCACAACAACATGAATAGCTAATAACGACGAAAAATTAGCAGAAGTCACAACAACCCTTGGCTTCTGGGAACTTTGCCGTTTGTCCTTGCTTGGAAAAATTTCTGTTTTAAAAATTCTGATGGTTTCTAAACTTACCTATGTTTTGTCCCGTTTGCCAACATACCACTCTGTGGTTGATGAGATTAATGGTCTGTTCAGCTAGTCAATTTTTGTTGAGTGGCAAAGGGGACAAAATTAAACGGGATTTCATGCTTAGTGAGTATGAACATAGCGGTCTTAAGATGATTGATTTAAGACTCGTTGCCCAGGCACTAAAGGTGAGCTAGATAAGGAAATATCTCGATCGATCCAGATAACCTTGCTAAAAGGAAACTCTTTTTAGATTTGGAACGTTATGACTAGCGTGGAGATTTGTTCTTTAGAGGCAATATGCATGGGAAAGCTGCAGGTTTAAGGTTACGGATTCCGAGTTCTTGAGAGAGGTAAGGCAATTATGGTCAGAGTTAAGCTATGCATGTACCACTTGCTGTTACAAACACTTACTTTATCAGAATCTTTGGCTTGACTCTCTTCTGAAAGTTGGCGATCTAATGAAAAATGAAACCATGAATTTTTCCTCTACGAAATTTAAGCGCTATAAAACATCAGGTCAGACAGCTTCAGACTTTCTCTCTTTCTATGGCGTATTAGCAGCCATTAATACTCTGCGTAGAACTGTCAAAGATAATGTTTCTAGGGAGGACAGTATGAGTGAGAATAACGGCATCCTTTTCCCATAGCCTTTGAGAGTGATTTAACACCCTCTTTGATAATAGGCTTCGGTAAAACCTCACCTTTTCAACAGTAAACTTCACTCCCTTTTACTTTTGATTGGGCGAATGTATATGTGAACTTGCAAAGTGCGTCGCCTTTCCCCCAGAATAGACGATTTGCCCCTTTTCCTTTCACGTTATAATTTATAATAACAAAGAAAATTTTGTACTCTTTGCTGCTTGGTGTGGGATTGTACCGCGTGTGGTTTCTTAACTTGTATAATTGTTAAGATATGTTCTCTTTTTTTTTTCGTGTGCCTAGGTATCTCAGAGATCTATTGTAGGCACTTACAATAAAAAAAAAGAGTAAGTGCAATGTATAGGTGTTTTTGTGCTGTAAAATTCTGTAAAAAATAAAAGAGATAACATTTCTAAGATCATCTTCATTGCAGTGACCAATATCTTAAAAATCATTCTGTTGGAGTTTGCAGCTGTCAGAGGATTTAGGGGTATTAATTTTGGAGATTGCGTGACAAAGACCCTCGCTACAATCTTCAAACTTGGGCTAAAACATTCTACAAAATGACTATTACTGATTAATCAAACGATTGGTTGACTTCTGGTCGAGTTAGGTGTCATTTCCAGGCCATGGCAACACAGACTAACTGAGAGGAGGTACTAAGTTGTCAGTTGAATTTCGTCAGGAAATTGACCTAAAACGGTCGTCAAAAACGATTATCAGATTACAAGAAAAAAAAATTCTGATGATACATTTGTTAGGAATAATTTTACTTGGAGTTGATTATGGTTATTATATAGTTAGAAGTGTTACTCTGCTCAGAATCTAGTACATATTCTTTTCTCCCAAAGATTTTCATGAAAAAGTGGTGTTTATTACGCTTTATGTTATATGTTACAATTGTTTGCGTCCGTTATTACTAACAAACGATGATACAGATAAAAGCAATAAATATTGTTTGATTTGTACGTGCGTAGTCTTAAACTTGAGGCCAAATCAAATGAAATTCAGTCAATAGTTAAATTGACATCTTTTTGTTGCTCAGTGTCTTATTTGCGTCCCCTGCAGACACTATTTTGCGGTATTAAGGTACAGTTTTCATCTTTCTCAGGCCACATATCTTTGGGATCTTAAAGCAATGCAAATGGGAATAACCACCCACAGGATGCAGACGTTTTTTCTCACGTGTGAAAAAGACGTGGATGATTTGATTTAAACCCCCAAAGGAGACCAACCTGGGCATGGCTCAACCTTGTTTTTTACTCTTCAGAGATAACCACTCTTTGAGAATGTCCGAAGTGTTCACAGGTGATATCGATGCTGAGAACTGAATTAACTGTATAGGGTTCTCAAGAATTTTCCTTAAGTATTTTATTTCTTGTAAGATACTGACTCCGTAAGACGTGCACCAAAATCCGATATTTATACCTTTAAGAGAGAGAACCAGCTTCAGCCGAGTTATTTGCACATTAAGGTACAGCAATCGTGCTAACTCCGCGACATTCTTGAAGTGAATGGCTTCGAGTACACAATTCTCGCTTTTCTACATTGCTCTTGCCTTCTTGGCACTGTTTTCCACTATGAAGAGTGGGATAGGTCAAAATCAAAATGACTTGGAACTCGAGTTTTTGAGCACCTGTTAAATAACCACCCTAAGTTGTTAGCGGGGTTATCAGCCCAATAGGGTCACACTGTATCCAGGGACAACGTTTTGAAATATAAACACTCTGGCCTGCCTTCCAAGGACAACTGAGTCAACTCTCAACGGGCTCAGCGTGCGCGAGCTAACATGAAAAAAAAAAAGCAGCAACAATGCAAAAAATGAGTTATTTGCAAATTGAGGAACATCAATCGTTTTAACTCCGCGACATTCTAGAAGTGAATGGCTTCAAGTACATAATTCTTGCTTTTCTACACTGCTCTTGCCTTCTTGGCACTGTTTTCCACTATGAACAGCTTTTATATAGTGGGATAGGCCCAAATCATTGTGATTTGAAACACGAGTTTTTTTTTTAACACATATTAAATAACCACCCTAAGGTGTTAACGGGGTTA
>NW_027179695.1:602500-607500 GCF_036669935.1 Montipora foliosa | reverse complement strand
AATAGCTCAGCTCACTTGGCGGCAGTCGAATTCGTCATGGAAACACTTTACTGACGTCCACCCAAATCGCCCACTCCCTTAAGCTGCTTGGTTTGGTTGCCTAAATTTCCACTGCTAAAAGTGGTAACCCACAAAACGATAACTCGCCGAAATCGCGTTAGATCGGCCTGAGAAGCTGGCAAACAACACGGCAACAGGGTAAGTAGATTTTATTCACAAAATATAAGAATAACTGAAACAAATCTTTATAAATTCAAACCGTTGTAACAAAACACCTCCATATGCTGCTAGGCGGGAGTCACGTTTCCCGTAGTCAAATCCGTCGTTATGTAATATAGTATATGCCATGTGTCACGTTACATAAAGATAACTCCTAACATTTTGAGCTTGGGCTGCCTGTGAAGAGATTAGACACATTACTGTTGATTTTCAAATTAAAATCCAAATGCACCCAAGATTTCCATAGCTCTATTTGCACAACATTTGTATATGTAATAGTACTCAGTGCTGTCCAATTTGAAAATAAATGGACGAAGAAATTCCGAGGAGCAACTGATGATCGTAATTTGATTATGCAAAATGATGGTACACGCGTTTTTTCCTCTATAATTTTCCCCAATTTTCCGCCGTGAACGTAATTATGTTCCCACAAGTGTGTTTCTGGGACACAAACAACAATCAAGGTAGATTGAAAACGCTGCTGGAATGAATATTTGGATTCCAAATTGCCTGGAACATGGAGGATATACAACTGATAACTTAAATTGGCACGACACACTCCACTGGAGACAGCCGATTTGCACATTCCGATCCATTTCATGATCTCTGAGGAATGGCACGCTTTGTATCAAATGCAAGAGGGTATGACGCTGCAAATGAGCTTTCTGTGACAATGAACAGGCCCATGTTTATGCCATGTTCGAAGAAAATCACTGGAGTGGAGTGGAAATGAGAGGCTATAGCAATGTTTCTCGTGACGTCACGCATTGTCACTAATATGCCAACCAGAACCCAATTGGCTGTTGAAACAATCACTTCTTTTGTTTTGTGATTGGAAAATTTGAATATCAAAAGAAATGTGACGTCAATGTTTGTAAACAAGAAATATCGCTATAATCAACAGAAATGTTAGTAGTAGTATTTACAAGCCAGCTGTACAAGGCCATAGATGAATGCAAAGTTAGTACTGCCCTGTTTTTAGACCTTAGCAAGGCATTTGTCAGCATACATCATGAAACATTTTTAAATTTTTTAAATTTTTTAAATTTATTTCAAAACAAATACTACACCACAAACACTACACTGCACTATATACAATACACTACTTACAGTACTTTACTTGCAATGCTCTTCGTTAGCTGCTAACAACACGACTTCGTGTCACAAGCTGCTTACAAAATCATCCTACTTAGCTTAACATAACGCATTAATTAATGTTTATTTACAGCTGCATTACTCTGTAGGTTCTGTTGAATAAAAGATGTCCTTAATGTGATTTTAAAATAATAATAACAATAATATTAAATGAATAAATAGGTAATAAGTTTTAGAAATGAAAATAGTAGAAATACGAGAAAGGGTGATAAAAGCGCAACCGAATCAGATTGTGCAAGAAATGAAATTGCTTCGAATAAGAGAGTGCCATTTCATGTTTAAATCAGTGGTAGTGTTATTTTTGGAGGGAATCAATTGTTCCGTGAGGGCTTTTTCGCGCAGTAGTAATTTATAGAGCTCGAAATCTAATCATTCCTCGTTATTTAAGAAGCACCTATAGTTGAAATATTTTGCCATGAGGAGGGCGAGATTTGTTATAATAATAGTTTTGAACTTGCAAGCATGAAAATAACCGTACAGAATTGATACCCTACATAAGTTAAGATTTACTTTAGTCATGATAAATCACCATGTGCGAAAGGATCTCCAGAAACTTTGGACAAAGGAACAGTCTACCAACATATGCTGCAAGGTATGCTTGCTTAGCTTACGGGGCACCCAACGAGAATCAGGAGCCCATGACTAGATAGAAGCCTACAGCTCCAATACTAGGTCTATGTAATGGCATTTTCACAGATCAAGCTATTTTTAGACGAGTTCTCAAATACGATTTGGCTTGCACGAGTGCCAATCCTCATTCCCATGTGGATTAATTTCTCATGCAAGACTTGTGATTGGCTGGAAAGGTCCGGTTTCGCGGGAAAATCAAACTATAAATAACTTGGTCTGTAAAAACGCCGTTTCATAGATGCAATGAAGTTGTAAGCTCCTAGTCATGGGCTCCTGCGAGAATATAGTTCAAAACTACTTAAACATAGCATTATTAAACGTACTTTAGTATTTAAACGGTAGATATAGGCATCCCCTAAGAATTTTTTATCTGTTCGGATTTCCTAGCTGAAAGTCAAGTGATCCGAAAATTATAGGGATCAAAACTTACCTTTTCGAAAATTTCAGCCAGAAAAAAGGCTCCCGAAAATTCTAGGTGACCTTTTTAGGGAAAAATCCGTTAAAAATGGGCAATTATACCATTTTTCAGATGTTCGAAAATCCTAGGAGAGGCAGGTAACCAAGAAATTTTACAACAAATGTTCCGAAAATCATAGATCACAAATCGTCTTCCGAACAGATATTTTCCGAATATTGACGTTGGGTGCCCCTGAGCTTACATAAGTAGCATTTGTTATTGGTACTCATTTTAGCTTTCATAAGTTTATCTTTAGTATAGACAATGTTGTGGTTTGTCTTAAACTGAAACATGACAAGCTTGACTTCCTCAGTCGTGTCGAAAAAACATCTGTAAAGTTTTGGGAGATCCAAACCTTTCACACCCTGGCTTCACATTCCATCCTGTGTGTTATGGGGTAGGAATTTGCTTTTGACAATAATATTGTGAAGCGATGCGTTTGTTATATTTTTGAGGCTACCGTACCATACGCTCAAATGGTTTTTTACTTTTATTTTCATGATTTTTTGTTTGCCACATAATACATTTTTTTCATTTATATTATAATATTACTATAAGGAAAGAAAAGTCATAACAAAGGGATACCATACAATCTGGGAGCAAGAGCAAGTGAATCTAGTTCAAAATAATAAATAAGTAGATAAAATAAACTAGGGTATTAGAAAATAATTTAGGGCGGGGAATTCTCACTGAAGCCCGAGGGCTTATTACATTAATTGAGACTTCCCCCCAGAGTAAAGAATAAAGACTCATAATAAGCGCATATATGTGCAGCAATTTGAATACTGTATAGAAACCTGAACTAGCTTGGAAGAGTACAACGTAGACGTATCAATAGTTCATTGTCTGATTTTCTGGTGATAAAGCATGGCTTTTCACGAGGCTCCATACTTGGCACACTTTTATTCAATCTATGCCATTGATCTACTGCCTGTTTGTGCTCATTGCAAAGTTGAGTCCTATGTCGAGGCTCAAGAGCGACCAAGTGCACCTTATTATTATTATTATTATGCAGTATAAACGTTCGTATGCTAGCTTAGCACATAGCTCAATAGGGCGCAATTGCGTAACCTAAAGGCTGTAAAAATAACCTGAATGTATCTAAAAAGTTCGTATCTACATATATCGATCTATATATAAGCGAATTAAAAGGTTAACTTCGATTCTTAAAAAGGTAAAAATGTGAAATGAATCTCTTCAGACCTATTTAAACAATAATATTAAAGCATCTAAGACGATCCTAAATAATTGTTCTGTTGTCTCTGACCGGAGTTAGTATCTGCTTATGTTAACACTTTGAAAGATCTCGCAATGTGCAGACTTTCAGACAAAACGACCTTCTGCATTTTCAACAATACTTCTTTGCCCCTTTTAACTCCTACAAGACTTCGGATGGTGTTCACCAGTTCCTCACTGTATCCTCCTAACACGTCCATTACGATGTTAAACTGTTTCACTTGATATCCAGGAAACTGCCTCTTCAATTCCAGTCGCAATGGGGCATACTTTTCCGTCTTCTCGCAGCTCTTGATCTCCCTGTTATTCATCCAAGGACAGCTCATCTCCAGCAAGATGACAGATTTTGCTGTGCTGTCCACTATTCGGGCATCAATTCTGTTAGCTCTCACCGTCACATGATCTGCATAAACAGGGACATCCCAGAAGGCTTGCGCTCGGTCATTTTGATAGACAGGTTTAGGCTCGCTCAGTGAATACCATGGCGGTACACTATCCATTAGGTCTAGGCTGAACAACATCTCGAAAAAAATTACTTTCAACACCGCATTATGCCGTTGCAGATATTTGGACTGCGCAAGCGTAGAGCAACCAGCTAATACGTGGGCCACCGTCTCAGCTGCCTTGCCACATAAACGGCACATAATCTGGTCTGATCCCGTTCTTGTCTTCTTACTCTGGTACACTCGGGTGGGAAGTAACTGTTCGTACAGCTCAAACACGCCAGCGATAACATATGTCGGGCATGTCCTCCATTGCCACAGCCAACTAAGGCTATGGGATTGTCGGACATCCCCTGTACCAGAGCCTTCTTGTTCTTCCTCCCATCGAGAAGCTATCAACTTTCCCTGCCAAGCTTGGCCTGATACCTGATCTTTCAATTTCTTCTGCTGTGCGCTCCTTAGCTTTTGCTTGATGTTTGACTCTTTCACTACTTCACCTTCCTCCGTGCAGCACATTGGGGTAGGGTATGTAAGAGATAGCTCTAATCCAAGATCTCTACTAAACTTTGTCGCCTCCTTGATGAGTGAGCTATGGCCTAGCACACCTGAACGTTCTTCGAACTTCCGAACAAGCTCCATTGTCGGATCAGTGTTCTTGAACAGTTTAAGTGCGCCTTTGATCTTGATGGTAATCTGAAAGAGGGCTGGACCATATAACAGAGAGTCTCTTTAAATACTCCTCTGAGGCAACCTTAAAGGCCAATTGATCTTCTTGTCTCGATGTTTTCAGTACTCCAAGAAATTTGTACTGCTTACCTTCTTTCAAACACTGTATGACTGATGACTCATCAAACTTAACT
>NW_027179695.1:580000-597500 GCF_036669935.1 Montipora foliosa | reverse complement strand
TGTGCCTGTGTCATAGAACAAACATTAAATTATTCCTTTTGAGCAATACAATAGACCTTTTTTGTTATTTCAAGAATTACGTCAAAGCTGTGCTTCCTGTTCCTGCAAAACGTAGCCTGAACCGATAGAACAAACTTGTCCTTGATAGATGAAGTCACAATGATTAAATGAGTAAATTGAGCAAGTTATATCTCGCAAATGAGCTTGGTGACCTATTTATTTAATTGCACATTTCGAGTCACCATAATGTAGGGAACAATCGAGAAAAGTTTAAAGAAAATCTTACGACAACTTCTATTACTAAGGAATCACCTTAAACAGGTCAGAGAAAATTAATTTGCCCCTTGATTTGCTTGCCTTTTAAAATAAACATTCATCAGATCCTAACCTGATCAAGAGATGTCACTACTGTCTTTTTTTTTTGGAGAGTAAATCCTCTTTTTTTTTTTTTCATATTTAACAATTGACAAGAAACTAGAAAAATTTTAAAAGGATCAGTTCAGACAACAGAGTGCATATTGCAAAACTGATCTTGAGACATTTCACACATGCATACCACTTGATGAGTTTGAACAAAATCTTTAGAGCATAGACAACTAGGAAACACCCCTGAAAGGGGCATTCCACAAAATTGATATTTTCAGTTGTATAGAAAGAAGTTCACTCTGAGCATTATCTGCCAACTGGTCTAGGTGGTATTATCCTAAAAAGATGATTGTATAAGTAGATGGAATCCAGTCATCAGTATAATACACATAATGCAAGGGCTATTACATGTGGGTCTCAATGCTTAAGAAGATGTTTTTTTAAATTTTAATTTGTCATTGAATGTGTTTGGAGGTGTTCTGGCATGTAAACTAAAACCATTTTCGATGTCGCTATGTGTATCTGAAGCATTACTGGGTTGGCAACTCATCAGATCAAAAGCATTCGCTACATTTGTAAGTTTGTGAGGTGCAAACAACATGCATTTGTGATCTGCTTGCTTGAATATGTTGTCCCCATTTTGTTTTATCAATACAACATTTAAAGAAGTGGCATCTTAAAGTTCTGTGCTGGTTCAAAAAGTTCGTACAGTGTAACTGAAAAAAAGTTAAGGACTGGCATTCACTTCTAAGAGGAAACACTGAAAAGTTTGACAATGTGAAGAGTACTCAGTAAAGACACTTCTAACTCAACAGCATTGTATGGATTTCTCAGGGACTTTATCCAGTCTTTGTTTCCACACTACCAACATGCACCAAAAGTGAACCCAATAACATTATTGTGGTTTATTGCAGAGAAAAAAAAAAGCTGACTTTCTTCTCGCTCCTTTTAGAGCTAATATTTCACAAAACTGCCGCAAATAATACCAGGTGGATCCATCTCCCTAAGGACAAAAAACGAAAATGAATGTTATTGTCCATGAGATGCATATTACAATGCTACAATCTACAATATCATAATATTATTATTTTCCTAGACACAGGAAACTGCACATGTCAGTTTTTATGGGGGCTATGAAAATTAGTACAAAAAGTCATTCTTATTACACAACCAAGACAAAGAAAACATGATGAGCTAAACATATAAACATATTATAAACCACACATACAACCAATGACCCTCAACTGTTTGCCTAAACACATGTTCTTAGATTTGAGTCTTTCATAATTTTGCATAATTTTGACATAGATGTTGACACCAAGTGTGCTGTTATTATTTGGAGACTACAATTGAGTCACTCGGGTGCCACTTTCAAACAGTATTTTCCAGTCAATAATCCTAGGATGAACAGGAAGCAGGGCCTGGGCATTGCACTTTTGTTTAGCAAATTGTTCTTTTCCTCACATATGGATGTTCCATTCATTAACAGGCCAGCAGTCTCCCGAACATGGGTGTATTGGTGAGCAAGTATTTATGATTCTGTAATCAAGCCTCACTATGGCAATAAACAATGTTATTGATCACACTACTGTGCAACTAGAACTTTTTCTGAGTGTCATCTCAGAGGGCAGTCTTGCAACCAATTTACCTTTTCATTGAAGAAATGCCCTGAGACAGGGACAAAGAACCTCAATATTTACTATGTAGTCCAGTACTTGTGTTCATTCCAATTTCACAAGTTGATAAGGTGTTTTCTTTTAGACAGCTGCCTTTATGGGGGTAGTCAGGAGGTACATGTACATGTAAGTGGCCAGCGCGCGATGAAAATCACAAGTTTAGCCACCCTTGAAATGGCAACGCGACAGCACAAAAAGTCGTTGGAAAAAATCGGCAGTTCAAGGTTAGCTACACTTGCGATTGACGCGATAAAATTTGAAAAAATCGCATCACCGTCGTGAGCAAAAAATCCCTCGTGTAGCTGCGGCTTAAAACGAAATTTCATAGTGTTGGTTAGCGTTTCGCATTTTAATGAATGAATGGAATCAACAACTGTACTGTTCTCTCAACCTTGAGCAATCTCGTACCCAGAGTCCTCGCTCTTTTTGGCCAGCGGGTGAGCGCCCGGAGAGACTCTGGGATAATCGACTCCACTTTCCCAGAAAACGTGGGTTCCGGTCTTATTACGTATGCTTGAGTTTAACCGGAAACAAAAAAGAGAAAACTGTAAACAGTAGAAATGGCGGGTTGAAAGTGTTCGAGAAACAAGAATTTTAGCCTCACACACAAAGAAACTGGAGAAATGATCATTGGCTTGCTGTAAGAGCAAGTGAAGATGAAAGCTCTGACGCTTTCGGTAAGTGTATTTTTAGTGTTTCAGCGTACATTCCATCGTTCAGAATGCCATCGTGCAAGCAACACGATCGACAATTTTTTTGTGGAAACGACACAAATGTCCTCTTCTTCTACAATTTGATGTTTCCGTAATTCTGAATGGCTTCGACAAGACCTTATTCCACGGATTTCTCCTCAAACAGACTGATGTAATGTTTTCCCACGGTACTTTTGCAGTAGCAACAGTAATCACTTTTTAGCAGCGTGGGAAAATTCCCGTGCGGTATAAGACATAATTCAAACCTCGTCGTTTTATTATTTTTGTGATTTTTATATTTCTTAGGTAGAAAAAAACAAACAGCACTGAAACTAGTTTTAGATTTTGAATATCTCTCCAAATTCTGGGGCTTCCAAATTACTAACCGACTTCCTGTCGGACTGCCATTGTTACGCAAGCGGCCAATCAAAAATATAGTTCAAGTTGATTATCCCAGAGTCTCTCCGGGCGCTCACCCGCTGGCCAAGAAGCCCGAGGACTCTGGGTACGAGATTGAACCTTGAGTGGAAACACGACAAATAACATCATCGCCATAGCCATTTTAACATACCAAACGTAACAATTCTTCTTGGTTTTCACGTCACGCAAGTACCACGCAAAGAAAAAATAAAATCGCCAACCATTAAACAAATTAAGTCAAGAAATTGAGATGTTGTAGGAAGGTAATAAATCATGAGCGTGTCAAAGTTTTAGGGCTGTGCGATAATCCAAACTCGAGTTATTTGGCAATAGACACTTCTCTTAACATATTGGTTATTCAGAACTCGAAAACACATGGGGAATCGACATTCTCGTGACATGTTTCTTAGAAGCAATCCAGATGTCACGCATTGACTGAATTAGAAAGGGATTGTAACAACGCTTCCTTTACCATGATTAATGTGCCCGCTTAAATAATTTTATCGTACGCTATCTTATCTAGGTAAGCGACAACCACCACCCTCCATTGTTTTTAATTTTAGTCTCTTGCTAGAATCGGCTCACATAAGCGACCGGGTCTTGTTGCGACCACTCTCACAAATTCCCGGCCTGGTCACTCATGAGGGCTTCGACTGGCCATTTTCTAACGTTAACTTAAATGTACTGTAAAAGGCAAATGCTCGCTGCGAACGTTCAATAAGCACTCTGGCAATTTCGCCATGTCAGGACAAAATTTCGCCATGTCAGGACGAAATTTCGCTACGTTACAACGAAATTTCGCTCAAATATTCGCGCGGCCTTTGCGAATTTTCGTTTTGATTGAAACAATAGGCGTTTCGAAATTTCGACGAAGTTCGAATGAAAATTCGTTTCACCCGAAATTTCGTTATATTTCGTCGAAAAGTAGCGCAAAGTGCCGAAAAGCGCGAAATTTGTTTGCATTCTTTTTGCACAGTACTGTATGTTACACACATCTGATGTGTCTCCTTAAATTAAATCACCATGATCTCAGTTCCAAAATGTGACACAGGCAGAAGACGAGATCAAATGATTGAAATGCAAACAATTGCGTTCAATGTGGATGCGTGCTCCCTATCTGGCGCATGCGCAGTCGTTTTTCAACTCTGTCAAGCACATGTGCATGAGAACTTGAACATCAGTCAGCAGCATTCCCCTGAGTAGTATGCACAGGTGCATGAGCATAGGTTAGAACTGCTGACAAAAATCTAGCAGTCATTTTCAAAAGAGACATCTAATGCTTCAATTTTATCACATACATGTATTATCATTAAATGCACAAGTGTAGCTGCAAAAGCAATAAAACCCTCCAATTTTGGTAAAAAACTCACATGCTGTGACATTTATTGCAACGTCCGTAACAACACTTTACAAAAGCTGCTAAAATAATGATAACAAAAATGAAATTGAGAATTTTATATTTAGTAAGCATGTTCCCTAGCCTAAACAGTCCTGACGTAATTTTTATGAAAAAGCTTCAAAGTTCACAGGAATCTATTTGAGTGTACTAGAAAAGTGGTTGTTTTCATGTAACGTCTGTGACATTCATTTTCCTGCCTATTTTTCTATCACCAAAAAGATCAGTTGGAAAAACTTAATTAGTCATTTAATCCACTAATACTCATCCATTAATGAATTAAAGTAAAGTCACAGAAATTGTTTTTGTATTTTTTTTTGCATAAGTTTTAAATTTTGTCCAAAACTGTGTATGAATGTTAAGTCCGTGACGGTGGAACTGCTCTTATTTATTTTTTTCCGTGCTGGTAAAGTCTTGCCCGTAACTCCCCTGCTAAGTGGTGTGTTTGTGAATAGTCTTCTGTGCGTATTTTGTTGGGTTTGAGGGGGCTGGGGTAATGTGTAGATTTCTCTGGTGGACACAGGAGAACATTTAATTAACCTGCAATGGCGTTGAAAGTCATTGTAATGCAAATGGCATTTTAGTGCATGGAACGTCAATTGGATTAACAAGACAGGTGGTGAAAAATAAATATCTTGAATCATAAAAGTGACGAGTAATGGACTTCGACAACAATTTTTCGCCCGTCACGCCAAAATCAAAGTGAGCTGTATTTCTAATATTTTACCAAGTGTGGTGTTATGTACAACACTGAAATCAAATGGAAAATTCTCTGGTAACTTATGGGTTCAACAAAGACAGAGAAGGAATCAAACACCTTAAGTGGATCTGTGATCTCTGTTGTCTGGCTATTTGTATTTAATAGTAAATTTTCAGCTCCAACTATTAATTTAATTTAATTTAACATAATTTATATAGCGCTAACTCCACTAATTGCATTTCTAGCTTTTTGATTGGCTAAAAAACTCCGACTATGAGCCAATAGTCGAAGTTTTACGTCATATGGAAAATAGTGCGCCAAGATGCTCTTTCCGGACGCTTTGTAAAATTGTGGACATAATAATTGGCGGCAAAACCCAGTTTGAGAATTTACTAAAACAATTATTCCATTCGCCCTTGTTGGATATGAAGTGGTTATAACCAACTCGCGCTACGCGCTCATTGGTTATTTTATCACTTCATATACAACTCGGGCTCATGGAATAATAATTATTTATTTGTACTCAACTCTGCACAGTCTTCAGGTAAAAAAATAATTGGAAATGTGACAGCTAAGAATTATTTGAAAGAAAGCTTGTTGCCTGTTTTGTGCTTCATTATTTAAAGAAAAGGTTCTTCAGGAAAGAGTTTTGATCTTGAAATTTATTTTGTTGTGTATGGTACCGTAATTTGACACAATTGAGTTTCTTGTCTTCATGCACACAATGAAAGTAGGAAGGAGTTTTTGCCTCTAATAGCTGTCATTTGTTTCAATAAATTTTTCGCTGCGCAAAAGGTCGCCTTTATGACTTCATCATGTTGTGTAATATTCGAGCTTAATAAATTTGCACGTGCGTTGAAATGTGATACACAAGGACCCATGGTTCATATGGGGTATGAAAGTAGCCTTTCAAGTCTGTTCAAATACGTAATTTATAAGTGCGGCACGGCCAACGTTCGTAAAAACCTAACCTTTCCTTGTACTTGCACATGTTCATTGCCGTCACTTTAACATCTGCAGTTCCCACGGCTTGCTCCTATCTGACCTTGTAGCTCAGTTGGTAGAGCAGCAGTGATCTAACCCGAAGGTCGTGGGTTCAATTCCCACCCTGGTCAGAGCTTTTCTCTGTCCTTGTGTGGGTCCATTTCCATTAGTAGGGCTAACGCTCACATGGTTCATATGGGGTAGAAAATCAAGTTCTACATGGCCAACGTTTGTAAAAATGTAACCCTTCCTTGTATCCTGTAAACATTTCTATTTGGACATGACGCAAAATTTAAAGTGCTGATTCTAAATATATCTCCTGTAGGACTGCATTGGCGGTGACTAGTTATGCATGTAAATCCACACAGTTTTTTCTTAGATAAAGGTTTTTTACACCTTTGGGAGAACTGTTTACCATGAAAGTGAAAAACTTACAAATTATAAATTAAATATAAAGATGTAAGAATTACGCATGATGAAAGGTTTCCTCTATCAATATCACGGCAAAGTGAGACCAAGGCTATCATGACAGTGTGTTGTGTTGTGTCGGTGCTGTGAAAAACAGTTGCAAGCACTGTTTCCTTGCTCTTTGTTTTCGTCTTTGCCTCGGTTGCGGTTTTCGTCCAGCCTAGGTGATTTCGCGGTAATTACTATCCGCAAAGACGAGGTATTACCGCGTGTAAATGCACTAGTAGTTTCGAGCGGTACGTGGAGCAAGCATATTGAAGAAATAACTTTAAAAGATTACAGCAGAAATTAGTGCTTTAAAACGGCTTAGAGATTTTGCAAGTTGAGATGTACTTGTTTCACTTTATAATGCTCTAATTGTGCTTTACTTTGATTATTGTTGCGAGGTTTGGGACTCATTAGGAAGTGTATTAGCCGAAAGGCTTCTGAAACTCCACAGCAGATGCACTAGGGTAATCATGTGTTACAAAAATGAGGCTGGACAGTCAGGATTAGCCCTACGTCATCTTGGCTGGAGTTAACTCAGCGAACACAGATTTCATATTAAGGCTCGGCAAATGTTTAAAGTTCTCCAGTTCTCCATGACGTGGCACCGGTGAGGCTTTCGAATATCTTCAGGAACTCATGTTCAGCCAACAGCTATCATCTAAAAAATGCTGATAAGAAGTTGGCCCTTCCATTGCCAAAGACTGAGTTTTTAAAAAAGAGTTTTAGCTATAATGGTGCTAGGGTCTGGAATTCCCTACCCAATGAAATACGTAATTATTGTGAAACTTTATCTGCATTTCATAAGCTTATTTCAACCTATAGACCAAAATTTAAAGTCATACAGTAATCTATTTCTATTTTTATTTCTTAGGGTTATATTTACATGTAATTGCATGAATTAGTTTTAGTCACAGTAATCAATTTCTATTTCTTTGGATTATATTTAATGCACGAATAGTTTTAGTTGTGATTGTTACTATATTAAGTATATTTTTAATTTTTATTTTTTGTATTTAGTTCACACCCCTATTGAAAACCATCTATTGCTTTTCTTTACATTTTTGAATACAGTAGGTTAGCGCGATTAAATAAAGTTGATCTGATCGGATCTGATCTGACCATTCCTAGAATTAAATTAAATGAAAAAACAAAATGACTTTTAAGGTTCCTTTAACATAGTTAGAATTTACTTTTTTCTTTATTGTTAATTATAATAAATTATTCCATACCGTATTTACTCGAATAAGCACCGCGGCGCTTATTTCATTTTTCGGGCCACAAGTGCAGCGCTTATTCGAGGGCGGCGCTTATTGAAACATTGTACCAAACAAATTTACTTTTTCTATATTTTTATTCAACGGTACACTTTCTATCTGTTAATTTTCCTAGGGACTGATACTAAACTGATAGTAAATCTTACGAGAGAAATTCACGCGGTGAAAAAAACCCAAGAATTTCATGATAACGAGAGCGAACTCCTTTGTCGTTGTGGAAGAATTTATAGTGTTTTTCCTGGTTATACGAAATTCCTCGAATAAGTGCCGCATCGGCCGAAAAAAAATAATGCACAATGCCCAAACTTTGAGTAAACTGAGATATGAACGCACTTTAATTGCAATGAAAAAAAGGTTCCTGGTTCTCACATATTCTCCTGAAATAGTTGAAATTCTGAAACAGTTTTTCAAACATCATATAAATTATTCTAAGGCCTTTACTGGCACACCCACTCAGTCTTGTTAAAATTCTGAAATATTATTATTAAAAGAAAAAGGGGTCTCTCCTGTGGCTCTTCCTGTGTTTTAATGATGAGTACCAACTTTCTATTTTCAAATTAATGCTGTGTTGCTCTCCCGAAGGTAGTTCTTTCAAACGTGTCAATATGGCACTTTTGGTTGTGTTGAAGAAACTGGATTCTGGAAATAATTTATCTCAAGTGCATTTGCGTGAATCATAAGCGTTTTGCCTGAAAATTTTAAAACTGGTGGAGGTGGCGCTGTAACCTCCTTTTATTGCAAATTCAAAAATACAACGTTGATTGTTATGCTAGATAGAGAATATATATGAAGCATCGTATATTTGAACTGTGAGTTGAGATGATTTTTGTCAAAGAGATCATTCGCCCTTGTCACACGGCGGCCATATTGTCACAGGGGACCAAAAAAGCTTTGTTTTACCACGTCAAGCCTCACCCCAATGGTTTCCACTGCGAGGCTTGGCGTGGTAAAACCAAGCTCTTTTGGTCTCCTGGGACAATATGGCCGCCGTGTGACAAGGACGAATTGAAGTGACTTGAGCAGCTTAAGCAGTTGTGAAAAAAGCCTGAAAAAAGTCCAGGCTTGGACGTGATTTGAACCCATAACCAGGTGATTGCATTGCTCTGAGCTACAGTATCAAGTCCTTTGTGACCTGGCCATTTTGGAGTTCATCTAGTATACACACTGTATACATGTATCTTGTACAAAGTGAATGCGTGATAGAGACAATATGTGAAATATGGTATATTTGAACTGCAGAGTTAAGGTGATTGATTTTGGAAATGAACAACTCATGTAAGAAAAATTGCAATAAAAACCTAAAGAAACATCCTTAATGTGCAATCGCGTTGTGTACTGCTCTACTATGTGATCTATCAGGTCATCTAAGAGCTGGGCAAGTGCAAGACAAACTATATGTCCTGTACGAAGTGTATGCATATGCATAACAAAGAATTTACACGTATCTGAAATTGAAACACCAAGGTTGGGATGATTGATATCATGGAAGATCATTGTAGTGAACGAATTAAATCTAATCACGAGGTACCAAGTTGTATTATCCTTTTCCCCTCTTGAAATTTAGGGACACAGACAAGACAAGTCATGGATGCTTAAATGGTGGTTTTGAGATGTACTACATGAAGTTCCTTTGGACAATATGATGATGATCAAAAGACTTGACAAGATGGTGATCATTAAAAGAATCTTTCAAAGCAATGGAAACATGATGGTGGTGGTGTAAAGGTCAAACTAGGAAAACATGGAAGGTATAGTGCAAGTAAAGACATTATTATGAGAGATTTTGGAGTAAAAACTGAGGACGGTTTCTACTAAGCCGGTACATTCTGCGCATGTCAAGAAATTCGGGTGGCGTTAGACAGAGTAAAATTTGTCACTCCCAGTCTCACTCCCAGGGGTCAATGGGTTAATTATCTTTGAAAAATGAGTGGTTACCCCAAGTTTTCTTTTTGGATTTCAGTAATGCTTGTTAAGATCCTCTTCTCCCATATATTTGTAAACTGCACAAAAATGCCTTTGAACTAGTAGGCACCATCCTTAACTCTTTGATCAGAATAAAATTTTTATCCTTTTGGAGATGTACTTTAGGTAGTGGGAGTGGTTAGCAGCTCTTGGTTTTGATCTCAAACTTGAAGTGGAACATTCATTAATTTTTTGTTCACAGTTTACTAGTACAACCATACATGCCAGGGTCGCGCAAACAAATAATCAAATTAAAACTAAAGGGAAATACATGATGGAAGTGGAGGTGGAGATACATGTAAACTACTGTAATAGCACAATCCATACAAGTAAATAACTACATGTACACTGTGCATGTATGATAGCATTGTTTTTGCCTTCTTATTGGCTGTGAAATGTTATCCTGATTTACTGAAAACCAAACCTGCTGACACCTTAATTTCAATGATTTAGAAGCAAGGGATTTGAAAAGTAAAGGAATGACTGAGCCAATTAAATGCTTCAAGTTCATTCACTCAATAATTTCAGTTCCATTTTCATAACTTACAGCAGAAGGGTGCTTGTGTTGTGGTTTAAATTTCTTTCAACTTGTTCAAAATTTTAAAACTAGCCAAGAATTTTTAAACTGGGTTGAATAATTTAAACCAGTGAACAGCCATCAAACCACTGTTTGCAATCATCTGAAGTATTTGAAGAGTATGAGTGAAAGAAACTTGCGATCCGCTTATGATTATTACAAGGGTATCAAAGGTGTTCTGGGAGGCGCGGTGGCCTCATGGTTGGTGCGCTTGACTCTACTTGTCCGGGTTCGGGTCCTGGCCAGGGACATCGTGTTGTGTTCTTGGGCAAGACACTTTACTCTTATAGTGCCTTTCTTCACCCAGGTGTATAAATTGGTACCGGCAAACTTAATGCTGGGGATTTGCCCGCGGTGGACTATCATCCCATCCAGGGGGGAGTAGAAAATATTCCTATTTGCTTCATGCTACAGTAACCAGAGATAAGCGTTGGCCTGATGGGCCCACTAGGCTCGTAGCAGACTTTACTTATATAAGGTGTTCCAATTGAGAAAGGTACCTCCTTGATTTTACAAGATGAACATGATTATGGTGTCTTTAAATTTGCATAAATACATGTAGTAGGGGCACCTGTTAAGTAAAGGTACAGTGTATTAAGGGAAGCAGATGGGGAGGTGCAGTATAGGTGGAAGACGAGGTAGTATTTAAGGAAAGGGAGATGCTATATTTAGACATGGTAACAGTAATGAATTAAATAAATCTGACTTCCTAACTAAATTAAATTACTTAAGACTACTACAATAAAAGAAATGATAGGAAACCTGCTTTACAAGGAAGCTGTGTATAAAAGCAACATAAAACTTACATAAGACTACTATTAAAGTCATACATGTTACTTGTAGTTCTTCAGCTTAGATTTAAATAATTCATTAAGAGAGGGTGACTGTCGAGTATCCAAGGCCCGACTATTCCACAATACAGCTCCGCTATAGGACAGACTTCTTTTACAATAATTAGTGTGGCGCTGAGGGATGGCAAGTGTACTCGTATAGTCATTGTCTCAAGATTAGATTATAGGTTAAAGTATCAGAACAGAAGACAAAGTACGAACTAAGATAGTCTGGAAACCATATTATTACTGGGTTGCCAGTATGGCAATCCCAGTCGGAAAAGGGTAAAATTTGTTTGTTACGGGGTTGCCAAACCCAGTCGGAATCTGCGTTTCATTTCTCCGTATTATAATTATTGTTATTTTGCTTTTCCGTGTCGAGAAAAGTCTTCCCTATCCCTCCCCTGTTAAGTAGTGTCTGTGTGTAGAGTCTTCTGGGAGTATGTTTCATCAGTTTCAGGGGCTGGTAGAAATGGGTAGATTTTGTCCGGTGGGCACAGAATATTTATCTTGACCTTCATTGGTGTCGAAAGTCATTGTAACACGAATGGTGTTTTAGTGAATCTTTAAACAAAATATACCCTTATGGAGCTCAAAAGTCAATTGAATAAACAAGACAGACAGTGAAAAACAAAGATCTGGAATCTTCAAAGCGACAACAATTGCATCTTTCGCCGTTGGATGTTGTCACGAAGTGAGCTTTGCTTCCAATGTTCTTTGGCGAACTGTGGTGTTATGTACAAGACTGAAACCGAACGGCAAATTCTGTATGGGTTTAAAAGGAATTGAACGCCTTGAATGCATCACATTGTTTACTGAAGTCGCATCTCATTTGTCTGGCAATTTACATTTATTTTGTACTCAACTCTTCACAGTCTTCAAGTAAAAAAAAATATAGAAATGTGACTGTGAAGAATTATTTGAAAGAAAGCTTGTTGTCTCTTTTGTGCTTCATTATTCACGGTCAAGGTTCTTCCGAAAAGGGTTTTAAGATCCTGAAGTGTGAGACTGAAATTTATTTAATTACTGTTGTTCCTTGTTTGCACGCACGCAATTAGAATAGGAAGGGGTTTTTGCCGCTGATAGCAAATATTTTGTTTGTTTCAATAACTTTTTACACTGGAAAAGGTTTTTGTGGCATTTTTCGTCCAATTGAAGGCCTAAAAATAAAGCTTTTTAACGACATTTAAGTGGAATGTTTTTTATAATTTAATATTCTCTGTCCAAAATTTGCATAAGAAGCTTGAAATAAACATTGCCACTCACCACAGGAAATTTGGTTGCTGATTTGCCTCTTCGTAGAGTTCTCGTTAGTATTTTATTTAGTGTGCTTTTTAACGACCTTGAAGTGGAATATTTTTTGTAACTTAATATTCTCTGTCCAAAATTTGCATAAGAAGCTTGAAATAAACATTAATTGCCACTCGCCACAGGAAATTTAGTCGCTGATTTACCTCTTCGTTGAGTTCTCGGTAATATTTTATTAACTCTGCTGTTATGTACAACACTGAAACCAAAGTTTCTTGGCTAAAAAGTATGTTGTTTTACAGTACCGCTCAAAAGTAAGTTACCACCTCGCGTCGCGTTTCCTGCGCGACGCGATTCGCGTAGCGTGAGAGTAACCGAAGCGTAAATTTCTGGCATATATTGGGAACTAATGTGTTATGCGAAATCAATCGATTTCGCGTATAAATTCTCTCTCTGCAGTTGCATGAGTAAGCGAAGACGATTTTTGATTTGTTAAATTGTATGGGAATCGTCGAAATTGCAAACTGCGAATTGCGAATTGGAGACGACGTTTAAGCGACGGTAAATATGCATCTGGTTTACAAGCGGAAATTCCGATGAAAAATAAATTCTTCACATACGAACAAGCGATGATTTCGTTGAAACATCGACAATTTGGTGGAAAAAATTCGTTACGAAAACAATGCGTAGTTCTACCGGCGATTTTCTGTGTAAAGTTAATAAATGCATGGAATTGACTTCGAATCGATCGATGTAAATTTCTTTCCCACACCTTAAATCGATCGTCGATCTTGTGTGGGTCTGATTTTCCTTATTTGTTTGGAAATTAGCGATAGGCTCTCACAATATCAATAAAAAAATCCACGTCGAAATTGCCGTAAGGAGACGACGTTTAAGCATCAATAAACACATGCATCTAGTTCACAAACGAAAATTCTGATGGAAAATAAATTCTTCATACACGAATAAGCGACGATCTCGTTGAAACACCGACCACTTGGTGGAAAAATTCTTAACAAAAACATTGTGCGTTGCTAAAATTTCTTGCCAACCGCAAAACTTTTGGAGCGTGCAATTTGAAACATACATTTATTGAATATCCACCAACATCGTTGAAAACGAAACTTCATGCGAAATGTAAGGATGAATTTTTCTCGACGCTCGCACATGAACATTAACATCAACCAATAATACAAATGTAATTACACAGCATAAAACTACAATTAACTTTATTCCAAAACATCCTTTCTACATAACACAATATGATTATTATTAGCTACCCTCAACAGTGCTGTTATCGTCAACAATCTTAAGTGCGCAACAAACTGCGGACTGCGGACCCAGACTGCGGACCGGGTATAAAACGCGGACTAGGTATAAAATTTGGACTGAATACAAAACAGTGCGAAAAAGGCGCAGAGCTACGAAATAGCAATAGGCTGACGACGTGAATTGAAGTCCGACATGAGGATGATAGAAAAAATGTTTCGCGCCATAATTATCAACCATAGCATTAAAGTGGATACTCTTTGGCTTCTCAGAACGACGAGCAATAGCTCACTGAAGGTTTTAGTTCAAATTGCAAAACGTTTGTATGTTGTACGGTCAGTATAAAACGCCGACTGCGGACTAGGTATGAAGCAAGGACTGAGTTTTCAAAAACGGAGTATAGAACAAAACTAAGTTTGTACTGACCCAGATAAAGATTTTTTGAAAGGCCCTTGGGTACTCTTATTCCGTGTCAAAATATTGCCCTGTGCATAGAAATGCTCAGTTACAACATCGACTGGGCTAGAAAAAGTAAGAGTAGAGATTTTATCTCAAAATTATACCTTACTCCACGAATTTAAAAAGGAAAGGAAAGGAATTTTATTTAAGTGTCTAGTCTTTCTAGCGCTGGAGCACTAATTGGGGTCACTGTAAACTGAAATCAACAATTAATGCAATGCTAGGGTGGAAAAATTGTTATGGGGAAGAACGGAAACACTTTTGGCAGAAACTTAAACTCTACGTATATTTGCATCTTTTATATTAAAGTCCTCTGACTGTTGTTGTCGTAGTTCGAGCCAGCATGGCCGGATGGAGTCAACACACACATAGTGTTTTGGCCCGTCATGCAATCCTTACTTCCAAAGTCTGCGTAAGAGGCTTCAGTTAAAGTCGGTAGTGTGTATGCGGAAATCAGTACGTGGACTATAACGGTTGCTTTCTTGGTCGAGTGCTGTTTTACAGATGGAACCAGCGACACTGAGGTGAACAAAATGTTGTATCAATCGCAAAAAAACATTTATTTTGCGAAAAGATAAAGAGACCCCCATGTCTTACCTCTGAAAAATACAACATACAAACGTTTTGCAATTTGAACTAAAACCTTCAGTGAGCTATTGCTCGTCGTTTTGAGAAGCCAAAAAGTATCCACTTTAACACTATGGTTGATAATTATGGCGCGAAACATTTTTTCCACCATTCTCATGTCCGACTTCAATTCACGTCGTCAGCCTATTGCTATTTCGTTGCTCTGCGCCTTTTTCACAGTGTTTTGTATTCAGTCCAAGTTTTATACCTAGTCCGCGTTTTATACCCGGTCCGCAGTCCACGTTTTATACTGACCGCATAAATAATTATCTGAAGCGTTTGGTTGTTTGACCGTCAGGTTAAAATTTGTGTTTAAAATTTTCAGAGCGAGTCTCCAAAAGGAAACACAAACCAAGGATTATTATTATCTTGAAAATGTGTAAATAATACGAAAACTTACTTTCCTTACACAAATTAAAGCGCTTATGATTCACGGTTTGTCGATCGGCGAACAAAGCTTTGTAAACAATGAAATATGCTCGGGAATTGCCACATTCAGTAATAATATATTACTGTATGAAGATACTGCAATTTATCATAGGCATGTTTTCTTCGAAAATTGGCCTTTCACAAACACCTTCCACAGTTAAAATTGAAACAAAAGGTCAATTAAAATCGCGCGAGCGTCAAGCCACTGCACTTACAGATTTCTTACCATTGCGCGTGACATGATTCGTGTAGCGTGCGACGCGAATCGCTTTGCGCGCGAGGGTGGTAAACTACTTTTGAGGGGTACTGTACTCTGAAAACGACGAACGATTAACATTCTTTCTTGTGCATGTACGAAAATGAAAAGAAGAGGTTGCCCTTCGGGCAAGCTGTTACTTGAGGTTACTAGCCCGTAGGTCTGTGGAGCTAGCCTGAAATTAAATTGTTTATAAAGAATAATCAGATTTATTTAATTATGCAAAATACAAGTAATGATATCAAGCATAGATATAAACTAATTCTTCGTAGTATTTTCAATTGATTCTTGAATGTGATTTTCGTTTTAACTTCAACCTCATAGTTCATAGTTTGCCTAGTGTAATATAAAATATATTAACTAAAACAGTTGAACAGTGAGCTATAGGAAATATTTCAGTTCCTTGTTTGTACTGCTAACATGAACGAGGTTCTTGGAACATCATCAACAAATTTGCTGAAAGTTTGGGAATGCCTTTAGTCAATTTGAACATCTACAGAATGTCTCTCTCTGTCTGCCGTCGGCCCGATTGCAATTTGCATATAATCAGCAGTTAACGCACATGTATGAAAATTGTTTCGCTTTGTAAGACCAGAAAATTTTTATAAATCGCAAATGACTGTTTCAGAGTAACATTTCATTCAAACATGGGCGAAATAGTAAAGGAAGAATAACCTCTGAATTCGAATGGTTTCGTTCCTTCGATGTTTACATCTGCAGTTACCCCCGTTGACGGTCAAAAATATTATAAATTTACGGAAATCACAACACAGTTATTTTGGTGAATGTCACGAACGATCGGTCAATTAAACTACCACTGTAATCTGAAGTCTGTCGACATTCGATGGAGTAAATTCTCTTCAAAGCTCGTCAAGCTGACAAACTCTTCCAGAAGTGAGAAAACATCATGTTTTAAATTACTGGAGTTGCGTGTTTTTGTTTTTATTTTTTTTTTATCGGATGATAATGGTACTAGGTCTGCTAGGTTTTCTTCAAGCGAGTTAAGTTGTTTTTTAATTTTACACGAAGTGGGCCTTTTTTGTTTTAATAATGAATTGGCAGCTTTAAAATCGAAACAAGAATCCGGATTTGGATTTTCCCAACGAAACGCATCTAAATTTCCGAGAAAATCTGATTTTCTCGCACTGCGCGCTGTCAGTCGGCAAATATTGTCATTTCAAAAATTATATTTCAGGCGCTTGTGTAAGCAGAAAAGGTCATGACGTTATTTACAGACGCAACTAAAATGAAGCGGAAAACGTTGTCACGCTACGTTAATTTGGCTTCATAACGTTATCATTTTCTCTCAGGAGCTTTCTGCTACACACTTTTTGGTATAAAGCTCAATTTATCATCAGAAAAGAGGAACCGACGGTGCTTGCCCGTCGGGCAAGCTACGATAACAAAAGGCTAGCCCGACAAGTCATTCCACTAGCCCCGGGCTATCGGACAGCACTTTCTTCGCGCCCTGCATGTAGTTCGTTCAGATGACCCAAGGTGATTATATGCACCTTTATGCTTGCCTAGCATGTGATCAATTTCTTCCTTTTGACAGAACATTATGACCTTTCCCTTCATTCATAAAAGTCATTAATCTTTCGATGAGAATTCAATTCAGAGTTATATGTGAAAACTTTGTTACTTTTTTCTTCATCTGTCTTTTGGCTTGTCTTTTACTGTTAACGCCCAGCATTTTCGGGAACTTATTGGTGTAAACGTAAAGTCAAAAAATGTTTTGACCTGGCATCAGATTAGACTGAAAAGAAGAGGAATTATGAAGCGGAAACAACATCTTCAGTCCTTCCTTAGTGTGTGCAATAAACGTTTGCTTAGTGCAACTGCAAGACATGCTGGAAAACATCTGTCATAGCAATTTGCA
>NW_027179695.1:555000-575000 GCF_036669935.1 Montipora foliosa | reverse complement strand
GTGACTTGTTGGCACAAAGCTAGTACAATACAATACAATACAATACAATACAATACAATGCATACTTAATTGACCGCTCCCCTTAGGGGGAGCAACTGTTAAGAATCCCAACTGGTCGGAGGCAAACCAGTTGGCTATTTGCCAGTGCAGCTGCCAGGGATGTTGAACCAGGGACTACCAGGATCAAATTCAACAAGTGGTCAGAGCGAGACTTGAACCCGGGATCTCCGGATTCAAGGCAAGCGCCCTAACCACCCTAACCACTGGATCACACTGCCTCCTGGAAGTCATAAATATTTGGTAGTTCAGAGTTAATGTGAATAGAGGGTTTTCACGTGACGTCACGTCGGCCATGTTGGTGTTCCGACACAAAGGAATGGCGGCCATGATGGTGCACTAAAATAATCCTCCGGGAATTGAACTCTATTTTTATGCAAATACTTTCCTTTGTTTCAGTAATCCAATATAGCTGCTGTCCACGTGAGTGAAAACGCTCTATTAGTAGTTCACCTGTAGAAATTATAGTGTTGTGGCATGCTGCGTTGCAGAGGTTTCCCCTCCACATTTATTTATGTATGTGGTAATTTGAACAAATTGCTAATTGCAGGGTGTCAAGCGGATAACAGGTTAAAAAAAACGTTTTTTTTTTACCTAAAAAGTAGGAACAAAATAGCAGTATTTAATGGAAGTGGATAATTGTAGTCATCATTGTGAGGTTTCTCCAGAAAATTTTCCCTGAAAAACAATCGAATTTTAACAATAGGAAATAACAATAGCTCGCACCTTCATCAACTATCTACTGTGCAGCTTCCTACAGTTTCCCTATTATCTAACCCCTGATTTCAATCCATGGCGATTTAGTAAAACCTCCACACAAGTTGCTAGTTGAAACTTGTAATTAAAATTTAGGAACTGGTGAAGAAAAGGACATTAATAACGCTGGCATTTTATATAAGTTTTTCTCTGTTGACAAGAAGGAGTTTCAAAGTAAAATACAGTAATTTTTGAAAGAACATTTAATAGGCTGTACTAGCTTATGTTAGCTTGAGATTATATACAAAACCAAAGGAATAGCGAACTCATCTTACCTTAACAGACTTCAACTGACAGCAGGGCCTCGGCTGAACTCCCACCTCAATCAATCAATCTATGACAACATTTAACTCGGGAATCTGCCCAACTCAATTGTGCATGAAGCCACCAACGAAAATTTGATCACGCAAGAACAAAAGACTGCAAACAAGTTTTACCACTAAAATACCGCTATTTTGAAAGAAGAAAAGGTGTACGCGATGCTGTTGCTATAAAAAATTCATGGAACGAGACATCTTTGGCCGCCATTTTGTTTGTTATTATGCTCGCGTGCGTGTCAAAAAAACCTGGGCACAAGCAAATTATCAACCAATCAGACAAAATAAAAGTCTCCCTTGCTTTTAAAATGTAATAACCTTTGCTTGGAACCTATTTTAGACATATGATATAAAACAAACCAGTCAAAATAAGAAATCTTTACAACAATAAGCTGAACTACTTAAACTAGTTTGACAACCAAAACCTCGATAAAATTAATCATAATCATAACACTTGAGTTCTTCAAAATGACAGAACCGTTTGGCAGCAGTCAGTGTTTCCTTCTTCTTTCTAATATTTATTCAATGTAAGAGCATGTACGTGCAAAATGACACAAACAGCCACTCCAGTATGCATGCCTTTGCTTCATATTCAAGTGAAAACTGTTGAATGTAGTAGCAAATATAGAATCTAATTGATGCCGCAGTGAGTGAGCCAGAAGCGAACAAACGAGGCAGCTCTCTAATCGGGAGAAAAACACGTTAATTTTTTTCTTCAAAACGCAAGGAATTTTGGTTATGCGCTAATGAAGGAATTAAGATGCACGGTATAATCTTGTGTAAACAAGGCACCTGGTGGCGTTTATGTGGGATTCTGTTGTTTCTGTAAAATGTGAACGTTCAGACCGTTGGTTGCAAATTAACACTCCCAGTTGCTTGATCGTGCTTTTAGAGATAGCTCACTAATAGACGGGCTGAGAGTTAACTCAACAGTGGGCCAGTGGACCTGCCTTGGACTGGAACTTCCTACCTACAATTGGCGACAAAATTCGTTGAGACAGTTGCCAACAGAGCACACTGGCAGCCACACATTCATTGTTTGCAAAGAAAACGTGTCCAGGATACCCCTCCCTCTCCCCCCTCCCCCCCAATCAATGTTGTACCGCTGTTGACAAGGCTCATAGGAAACAGAAAAGAACACAACATTGTCCTGGGGGTGCGGGGGAGGGGGCCATTTTCGCACAGAGCTTGAAATAGACCCTAAAGGATAAGAGTGTCTCAACAATTTTGACACCGATTGTAGATATGGTTATTTAAGTTAAAATTGTTCCTCTATTTTCAAAATCTTGATTAAGATGCACGTGTTTGTTGTGTTCATTACTCTTTCTATTCCTGATTTTAATTTGATTATGTGACTGTATATTTGTAGATATTTAATGATACTATTATTTCATTTTTAATATAATTTAGGCTAGTGATCATCAGTTTACACCAGCAAATCTTTTGATTTGGCTCATGGGTCTTTTATCAGTCGAGATTTATAAAGATGTTATTATTAAATGTCACTGACCCTTGAAGCCGACTGAGAGTCACAAGGGACGTGATAAAAGCGTTAAGGAAGGTTATTTAATTAGTGTGACGAGAATCGAACAAAGTCATTTCCTTTGCGACTTCGAGCGTTTTCGTGAATCAATCTTTTTTGTAATTGCTCACATTCTACTGCATTTTCATGCCATTTTGTCAAAGACGAATCGAGAATGCAGGTGCATTTAGTTTCTGTTCAAAGGACTAGTTTGCCAGTAAAATTCAGATGACATTTTTCGCCCTTTCTAAGAAAATGAAAGAAAGCTCTTCGAAAATCTTCCGGCAAAAAAAGTACATCCTGTTCAATAAAATTTCAGCCTAAAATTTTCAAAAATTCCGGTTGAATGGAAAGTGTTCGCAAATTCATTTTGTCCTTATTCCCTCGTGTGTCAATTGATTGTGCAAGTTGATTTCATGATACCTTGATCAGATTCATGCCCTATGGTTGACATTTGTTGGCATCAAATAAGACATTTAGTTGATGCAACAGTGCTTTCACATACATGTACAAACACAGCTACAGTAGTTGATTGTTGACCAGCATAGCAAATTGTTGTTGAGGGCGGAACTGAAGGTTACAAAATGGTGTGACGAACTCTTAGCGTGCAGATTCCATTGGTGAAAAGTTGCGTTGTGCTTGTCGTTTCATAATGAACCAAAATATATGTCATACGTGTATGTCCATACACGTCCTCGTTTTGACATAGTTATCGTTTAAGTCAGTTGTAAAAGGGGCATTGCAGTTGCTGTAAGAATTGGTGGTTGACTTGCACCGAATGTCTGTCGATCATCCTCTGTTTCTTTGTTCAATGCTGTAGCATGACACAGTCAACAAGTGTCTTGTATCGCCCAATCCTCTTTATTAATTTTATAATGATAAGGCTCATGTTAAAGGGATAAAGGGACATATGTTATGCAATTTTAGGTAATTTCATGAGTAGCAAACTGCACAAGATAATATAATGGAACATCTCAATAACCGCAACAAACTGTAAAGCAGCAAAAAAAGAATTACAATAAAGCCAAATAGATACATGGATAGAAAAAATGCAAGATTGAAAATGATTTCATTGAGGGAATCTTGAAACAATGTCTGTTTTTTCTTAGAGTGATCTTTGTGTTGTAATGATAAATATTATTTTATCATGATAGGAATAACGTACCGTTATTACTATTTGCCAGATTTGCCAGAAACACCCCAAAAAAGAATGTGGCATAGCCCCTTTAAGTTGAGGTCAAACATATAGCTGAGCACAGATGCTCTACTAGACTGTCAATTTGACAAGTATTGAAATCAAATGGAATAGAGCGTTTTCACATGACGTGACGGTGTACCAAACTAATTCCCTGGGAATGGAACTCTATTTTTATGCAAATACTTTCTCTTGTTTCAGTAATCTAATATGGTTGCCGGTCACGTGATTGAAAATGCTCTATAGGCCATTCTCAAAATATTAATATTCAGCTTGATAGCAAGGCAGAGAGGACAAAAACAACAGAAACAAGTTGCAATGAATGTCAAAGTTATTAACATATCAGGCCACTTTCCTTTGTCTTTGTCTTCTAAACCTCTCTTTCAAGCTGAATTCGAAAGTGGCCTATTGAAGCAAGTAAAGTCAGTTCAAATGTTTCTTTTTGGGGAAGTGAGAGATATCGTTGTTTTGTTAGTAATACAAAATCAAACCAATTACGTATTTAACATTGCTTTAAAATGTCCAAAGGCCATTGGGCAAAAACGGTCAAGTAATGGTATGTGGAGATTACTTTTGTGGTTGGTGAGCGCGTGCAATTTTTGTTCTCAAGTTGTGGAGAATTGCAAATGAATGAGGGAGCATAGCAAACAAGTGAATTTGCGATTCTTGACATTGAGTGAATAAAAATTGTACCAGCGAACCAACTATGAAGTTAAATTTGTTTACCTTATAAGTACTGAGATGTCTTTCAAACAAGAATGACAACAGAGCTTAGATGATGAAGAGAGTTTTATTCACTCCAACGTTCTAAAAGTTCAACATCTTCTTTTAAAAGTGTCATCATTTTTTTTTCAATATTTAAGCAAAATAATAATATAAATGCTAAGCTTAATCGCCATCACTCTCCTCCGAAGCCTCATTCTCTTCCATCGTGGCAATGCTTTGCCATAGGCTGTAGTTGTAGTCTTCAACTTTTCTACTTTTATTCTTAGTTTGAAAAAGGCTCGGACAAGTTTTACATCACGTTTTGTTTCTTGCAAGGTGGCTTTGTTCTCTTGTTCAGCAATGAAATTGTCAATTGAACCAGTATCCACAGACCTTTCTGACATGTTGAAAACAAAAGGGTAGCTTGCAAGTTTTGGCACTAAGTATGACATGGTTTCTTGAACGATAAAGGCGGCTTGCAAGTCGTCGTGAATGATATTTTTACTAGTGAAAGTTCATCGTTCACGTCGCTGATTGGCTGTGTCCAAAAACAAAATGAGTTTTTCATCACTGTCATTTCTGTGAGTACGTCTCAGTACTTATATGATAAATTTAATTTTTATCACAAAGGTCTTAGCAAGTACATGTAGTCGCTTGTCCCCTGCAAATTTTTCCTGGTTGAACATAACATGTTAAATTCAAGCAAATAATTGGCATGGAAAGTACTAATGCAATTCTCTTGATTGTTTTAGCTGGAAAGAAGAGGAAACTTGGTTCATCTTTGCTGAACGACATGCCCCCACGGCTCAGTGTCAAGCTCCCAGAACTGAGTGATCTTCCAAACATCAGCAAACCCTGGGAATGTGTTGATCTGCCGATTGATATTTTGCTACTGACTGTGGAGGATTGTGAGTTCTTGAGTTGCTTCTCATTTCTGGATCGACCTTTCAAAAGTTACACAATAGACGTTGGTCCTATCTATTTTGGATACATTGGTAATGCTGGCGACCAAGAGAAGCTAAAGGTTGCATTAACGAAATGTTCCAAAGGTGCTGCAGGCCCAGGAGAATCATTAACATCAGTAAAGAATGCCGTTAGGGTCTTGAGGCCAAAGGCGGTTTTTTCAGTGGGAACTTGTAGCGGTTTAAGCCCAGATAAAGTCAAACTAGGAGATGTAGTTGTATCTTCCAAGTTAACAACACCTGGCTTCAAAACGCCTGTGAGTCGACATCTTGGCAATCTTGTTAGAGATGCACCCTGTGGGTGGGTTGCTCCTTTGGAAAAGCGAGGTAAATTGAAAGTCAAAGTACACTGTGATAGTGATGTTTTGAGCCAAGCAGTGAAGTGTGGATGTGATGATCTTCAAAAACAACATCCAGAAGCAATTGCTGTTGAGACAGAAGGGGAAGGTAATAGTTTTACTAGTGAATGGGAATTAAACCCGTAACTAATTTGTGTTAGACAAATCCAAGAAAAATCCTAAAGTTATTAACTTCTGGTACCTCTCTCATATTTTTGTCAATGAAACTTAGCTTTCCGAGGCAATACATGTACTAAGCTAAGCGATATACATGTATTTGCTGAACATTTTTTCCATGCAAGGAAGGTGCATAGAAGACTGGTAGCTAAGATTATTTTAGTGTGTGAATGAGACAGCTTCCATTGAAATTCATTATCTCCAAGGTTGAAGGTTTCGTTTTACTGTGTACAGGTAATCAAGACATACAGACTGTGTTGATAGTATGGAAGAAATTATCACTTTGTCTGAAGAACATTTGAATCTAAAAAACTTGGTTGTTGTAACATATGAGGAGAATAGAATGGCTGGGAAGTGTAAGTTAATTGTCACAGCTATCTTTTAAAAAAAATCAAAGCCAGAAAGTATATATTGCTGCTGTTTCAAAGATTTGACTAAGAGATATGAAGCAACAGAGTGTTGCTTGAAGACCTTTCCCTAAAACCTTGAAGGTCTGATGTTAACTCCCTTCGTCCTTAACTTCAGGTGTTTTTGCTGCAGCCTATGATGAAAAGGTTGAGTGGGTGGTAGTAAAAGGTGTGGCAAGTTTTGTCAATCAAACTCAGCAGTCAAGAAGTGAGTGGATGTCTTTTGCAAGCACCATGGCGGCCTCTGTTGTGGCAAATATGCTCAATGATCCTGTTGTTTTCCAAGAATGGCCACACTGTAACCAAGGTAAACTTCATCATGAAAAATCTGGCTGTTTAATGCAGTTGTACGTTAAATATGTAACTAACAACAACAACAACAACAACAACAACAACAATAATAATAATAATAATAATAATAATAATAATAAGTTCCATTGGAAGTTCCATTGGAAGTCCAATGTGCGAAAACAAGATAATAATATTAATAATAATAATAATAATAATGATAACCCTCACAACCTAATATGACGATAGAGGAAACAGTGAACACATAGTCAAGGTGCCTCACTCAGCAAGGTTTCTGGGGAACTGCAGCCAGAACAGGGTCATAATCCAACTACTGCAAGGAGAGGATGGGAAACGGTCTCAGGGGCCTGACTCCAGTTGAAAGAGGCTATCGGAAATGGAAGCTTGCTTTTGGGAACAACTATGTGAGTTTGACGTAATGGATGGCTGTTTGAAGTGGAAATTGATGAAATTAAAAGCAAAATAACAGAACTTACATGTATTCCATCCCACGCGCGAGATTATACTCTGAGCCAGAGCACCAAATATGTGTGGTATGTATTATAAACGGAATTAATATGTGTGCAGTGTCAATTCTTAGATACATATACTCTGCAGCATCAATTCATAGGCTGGACTAAGGAAGAGTTAAAAGAACTTAATGGAAAGATGAGGAAATCTCTAACATCTACAGTATACAATGGTCCTGTTGAGAAAGATAGGTGGGAGAGTTTTGTGCTCTGTTGAGTACTGCGTCGAACTGACAAGATTGGGTCTTTTTTGCTACATTGCTTGTAGTCAAGAGGAGTTGTTGGCGGCAGTGAAAGGCAAAAAGTGTGAAGGTCTGGAAAGCACTGTCGATTTGAAGAAAAGGAAGATAGACGAAAGAGTTGAGGATTATGAGGAAAAGAGCTTCAAGGGCAATTCTTTAGACAAATAGATAAAGTGGTAAGAAATAGGACCTGGACGTGGCTTCAACAAGGGCATCTTGAGGAGGAAACAGAGGGGCTGTTGTTGGCGACCAAAAGCCAATCATCAAGAACTGGTGCAATCCAAGCTATTATTCCCAAGAATGTTGAGGATAACAAGAATTACTTATTACTTTATAATTTCTCAATACAAACAGGTAAGAAACTGGAGCAAACAGAATACACGTTTCCCCATTATTGACGATGCATGTCGTAGTGACAGGAGGTTGGATATATACATCTTGTTCGATGGTTTAACATGTAATATGTGCGGATATTTTGCGAGTTGCGTAGTACTTTTCCGAGCCCCGCAGGGGCGATGAAAAATACCCGCAATGAGCAAAATGTCCGCGAGTATTATAAATTATGTTAAACAATTGAATAAGAGATTTATTATTCCACTACAAAAAGGTGTTATTTTGATTCAATTTTATCTGGTAAGAGTGTTTCTAAAAAAATGCATCATCAGTCCTTCAGGGCGCTTTCGAACGATGTAAACAGGACAGAAAGCCAGCCAAATGTCCTTTATTTGACTGTGTAAACGAAATGAGGAGAGACAAGCAATGACGAGCTAAATTCTCAGGCTTTGTATCGTGTTGAAAACAATTTCTTTCATTGAAAATCTCACGTTCCGTCCGTATTTACTCTGTTCTAAACCGGTCAAACCGGGACACTACATATTTTTTCGCGTTCTCTTGACCAAATATGGTAAAATGGCGTAATAGTGGAATAATAATAAACAATACAAACCTCGAGATTTTTGTTTAAACCGGAAGGGGTAATCATGTGATACTCTTTTCCTGCCTTTCTGAGAAGCAGCAAATTCCACTTTGTTAAAAGTCATGGATGGAGATGGAAGAAGATACAAGTAAACCATTAACTCAAATGTTGGGAAATACCTTGAATATCTTTAGGGGAACAGCGTCAACAGCAAGTCGCAAAATGAAACAAGGTTGAGTAAAAAAAACTGTTCTCAAGGACTACAAAATATTAACAACATTGATTCAAATATTCCACAAATTTACTTTTAACACAACCATGAAATTGCACGAGGAAATTATATCATTTTGGGTGCCAACAAATAAAAACCTGGACATTGTCGTATATCAGTACGATAAGATTACATTTAAAACCGCATAAGCATTAACCTACAGGAAATACAAATATCCATTCCAGAACAAATACGTCTCCTTAGAGCACTAGATCATTGTGAATACGTGATCAGAAAATCTAAAATTAAACGAGACTTACCTGTAAGTTCGATTGGGATTCTGCCGAGTTATCAGTAGCACAAGACGTCACGGCGTGAGAAAATCTCAAGGATTAAATTCTGCTACAAATGCCCTGCTGTACGAGATCCTTGTTGCTTATCCTATGCAATCCTCAGCCAATGTTAAACTTTTTTCTCCCTCTGACCCACCTTTATGTGCCTAGATCAGAGGGAGGCAAAGGTCTAACATCAGCTGAGGATTGCATTGGGCAAGCAAGGATCTTGCTGCCAATTACATCCTGAGCAGTGATGAAAAACTGTTCTTAGTGGACAGGAAGGTAGAAGTGGGTTGCAATGATCTAGATGCAGAAAGACTTCAAAGAACAAAGAAGAGCTGAAAGCAAGGCAGAGTGGATAGAAAAGGTGTTGTGTACTCAATTTCTCAGACAAACAGAGATTGAGAGAAACGAGAAGACTTGGGCATGGATAAGGCGAAGAGAGCTCAAGAGGAAGGCGGAATACCTTATCGTTGCTGCACAAGACCAGGCAATAGGGAGCTTACGAAACGACGACGCCGAAGGCAACGACGACGCTACAAAACAATAGGTTTAGTGAGCAAATACAATGGTTCTGCACGCTCTGCAAGTGCGTTTTACATTTTGGTACATTTCTTTGCCGTCATCTCCTAAATGACGACGTGAAATGACCAAATTCAAGGTTTTGTGGAGGACGTTAGCACATGACGATGAATTTTCAGTTCTCTCTCTACGCTTCCAACCCACTCGTACCAGTTTAATTCCTCACCAGTTACTACACATTTTTAACGCGAAACGACATGAAATAGTTTCGCAGTGATATAAATAACGCGAACTCGTATTTTTAAATGAAGTCCTCGTAGCCGTCGTCGTCCTCGTTTCGTAAGCTCCCTATTAAGGGCGGATGACGTCGTAAAGTCCCTATTTTTGCGGTACTCTGCACAACAACTACGTGAAATCAAAAAATTTGAGATTTTGACGACAACGCGAGCGCACAAATGTGAATCTATAATTATCTATTTTTACTCTGAAACCGCTCGTACCAATTTAATTTTAGGATACTTCGCCCACATTGTATAGCGTGAACGAGATGGCCCAACCGCGAGAAATTTACGATAGTGCAAAGTTATATCTTGAGGTGACGTTTTCGTTGACGTCGCCGTTGTAGATCGTAAAGTCCCAAATGTTGGTAGTTGTTGCGTTAGTTTACTCCGCGGAGCTTTACAATTATTCCATCTTGTTCACGTCGTAGACCCAAAGTGAACCGTCCTATAGCTGGATTGGTACTAAATCCATTACCTGCTGATAGCTTTAGTAAATAAAGAATAAATGCTATACCGAGTAATTGCATTGTGACTAAACTTGATAGACAACAAATGCAAGGAAACGATGTTATGTGCTTGTAATATTTCGATATAAATCTATATCATCTTCGGACTAAGACGGGATACAAGTAGCAGAATTTAAATACTGCGAGATTGTGCAACAGTATAATCATGTGAAAGTGAAAAACAAAGAAACGAAACTGTCAGGAGAATAGGCGGAGTTCTCTACTGGCTTTTAAGCCATTGTTCAGAAATGGTGTCAGACGCTTAATATGGTAAGCTTCTTTATATAGTAATAGATTCCAGTTATCATCGCGATCTATTATGTTAGTGTTATCACGCACGGTTTGGGCGAAGAATTCTTTGTTGATTACAGTAGTAGATGAAATGTTCTCATTTATACAACTTACCGGATATTTTTACAAATGAGAACATTTCATCTACTACTGTAATCAACAAAGAATTCTTCACCCAAACCGTGCGTGATAACACTAACATAATAGATCGCGATGATAACTGGAATCGATTACTATATAAAGAAGCTTACCATATTAAGCGTCTAACACCATTTCTGAACAATGGCTTAAAAGCCAGTAGAGAACTCCGCCTATTCTCCTGACAGTTTCGTTTCTTTGTTTTTCACTTTCACGTGATTATACTGTTGCACAATCTCGCAGTATTTAAATTCTGCTACTTGTATCCCGCCTTAGTCCGAAGATGATATAGATTTATATCGAAATTTTACAAGCACATAAGATCGTTTCCTTGCATTTGTTGTCTATCAAGTTTAGTCACAATGCAATTACTCGGTATAGCATTTATTCTTCATTGGTACTAACCAACGATTCATTGTTGTATGCTTATGTCGTCATCAAAAGCTTAAATTTACGATAGTGCAAAGTTATATCTTGAGGTGACGTTTTCGTTGACGTCGCCGTCGTAGATCGTAAAGTCCCTACTGATCACACGATGATTTCTATTAAGTGGTTGACATTCATAAACTGTTTATCTTCAGGTACAAGCAACGAGCACTATGAGCAGGCAAATGCACGGAAAAGAAAACGAAATGAAAGCCAACACGAAGGTTAGTTCACTGATAACTGATGTTGTATTAATGCCATGAAACTGAACTGACAATTTTAGTTTGTTCCCTGAATTATTGCTGAAATGTTTTAAGCGTGCTTGGACCTTGATGAATTAAAGGTCTTCATCAAAGTTAAATAAAAAAGAATCATGTTGTACTGATACGAGTTGGGATGCTCTGCCACTCAGCAGCAAGAGATTCGTGAGACCTAAAGCCAATCAACTCAGGCTCATTAAAATTTGGTCATATAGGGAGATGGTAAATATTTTATATCTAGTTTTAAGACAAGAGACCTGATTAGTAGGAATGGCATCGACTGTCACAGTACAAAAGTTAACAAGGTAAACTAGTGCCAAAAAGGGTAAAGTGTTAGGGAACACTTGCATGTGGCTTTGGTTTCACTTCTAATTGGCTTAGAAAGTGGCACAAGTCTTAATTTTACCATGCAGACGTTTGGCACTAACCCAAAGCATTTGAAATCTTCACAGTAAATAGTTAGCCGGGAATTAAATTATCACACAAATGATAGAGGAGTTTCCAGACAGACTGGCCCACTTATGTCCACGTTTGCACGCGGCTGGAAGAATTGCAGTTTTTCGCAAAAATCGTGAACGGCTGAAAAGAAGACAAGTCCCCTTGCGAACTTTGCGAAAAAGCCCCCAACTAGGTCTCGCGATTTCTGCGATTTTGCGAAATTTGCGAAAAATCGCAAAAAATGTAAACGGTGAGTCCCCAACTAGAACTCGCGATTTTTGCGAAATTTTCGAAAAATAGCAAAATCGTAAAAGGTTCACCTTTTACAAGGCCCCAACTGGGACTCGCGATTTTTGTGATTTTGTGCGAAATTTGCGAATTTACCGTATAAAATCGCCAAAGGACAATTTGCGAAAATCGCTAACATATCGCATGTAACTATATAGCCAATGTATGTACAGGACTCCTTCAAAAGCAACAGGCTGCAAACTATGCATATGTTAGTTCAGGGTATAAAATTTTCATGAAACACGCTGTAAGTACTACGCACTTTACACAGTGAATCAAAAATTGGGGAATTTTTTCCATTGGAGATAATATAGCGCTCTGATGAGTCACAATAGAGGTGTAGAGAGATACCGGTACAAAATGAAACGAACGTTTCTAACCTGTACACTGTTCTACATTCACGACTTGGCTCATAGACCCCTTTGATTTTAAAATGCAACATTCTGCAAGGGATGAAGTTTTTAAATAACGTGATGAATAACCACTGATGTTGCACGGTTTTATTTCGATGTCCTTGATCTGGATTACATAATTGCAGATATAGGACTAAATGACCAAATGAATAGTAAGAAACAAGAATTGTTGAAATCTGACCGTATGAAGGAAATGAAATAATTATCGTTTTGCTTTCTCATTTTGCGTCGTGTCTGACCTTCGCATTCGTCGCTTTCGTTCCAGTATGTGAAAGTCCTTTGAATTTAGACATTGTAAGATACATCGCTGGCGTTGTTTCTTGCAAACACTGATTCTGACCTTCGTATTATTTCATCGTTTGGCGCAGTTATGCCTCCTCTGGCTTTTGAATTCTAGAATCATAAGAAGAACTGTAATGAAATAGTCGTTACTCAAACTTGTAGAATGGTTAGAAAAACTGCGATAGTAATAATAGCATTTATTACACGACTGAAACAGTCCGAGGACCAATAACTAAAATCAACCAATCACATTGCTTTATTTCTGGTCCCGCGAGGGCCGATACTTTTTCAGTATGAGTCCGGGTATACTCCCGAATGATCCCGCGCTGTTCAGAACAATAATTTTTCCCTCTCAAATCAAGATGGTGGACAGAACGAACTACACTTCTCTCAAAAATCAATGCAGAATTCCTCAGTGGATAGCTGACACAGAAATACTAACATTTCTCAAGACTCGAATGGTGGTGAAGCACCTAAAATGTCGAAATCTTTACCTTCGGGAGAGAATTTACACAGAAACGGTAGCAACAACCTTCACAATGAAACTGAACGCGAAGCCGACAATAATAGCCAAGAGCGAAAAGATTTTATTTCCATGCACAAGGTAAGTCAATGCACTAAAGAAAACGATGTCCAACATGAAAGCACCTCAGCGTTTTTGTACCCAGCATAAACGAAACGAAAGAGCTACAGGAAATGACATCGTCGGAACTTGACCTGAGAACCAGAAAGCGTTCCCGCCGTAATAGGGCTCTGAAGATCTTGATCATCCATGGGCTAGATCTTATAGACAGAGCACCACATTGGTATTCACCGATTCAACCCAAGCCCGTGAATGAGTCGGACGATGCACAGGCCAAGAGTTGAGGGCGAATAGGATAGACGCAAGGATCATCGATCGGAAGAAACACCAAGTTATCGTGCACGAGATGAGCTGTCATGTCTACTAAGAAGGAGGAGGAGAAGACACTGAAGTATAGTCCATTACGATGGGGGCTCAAGCAACTTTATCCGGAATATGAAATTCGTCAAGTTAACATCATTATAGATGTCTTGGAAGGCTGGTCAAGCAAGTTGGACACTAGTATTAAGGAATTGCTAGGAAGTAGAAGCAAAGATGTGTTGACGAACATGCGAAAATCAGTGTTGTGAAGCACACTGAATATTGCACGGATGTTCAAGGTTGCAACGTGATGTCGAACTGAACCGAAAGAGCAATTTTAATTTGAATGTATCATACAGATGTTTTTACTGCATATATCATAATAATAATAATAATAATAATAATAATAATAATAATAATAATAATAATAATAATAATATTGACGCTTATTGACGCTTTTGGTGTTTACTCAAGGAGTCTGAAGGATGATGAAGTCAAGACGTTAGTGGGCTCAGATAGGTACCGAGAGGTACTCAGAGGAATGCAGAAAGCCGTCCTGAGCCACACCCTTCACATCGCTAAAACATTCAAAGTCATGTGCTAGCCACTTGGACACCTTTGGGGCGCTAATGAGACAACACACAATTAGAATTTCGTAGATATTATTTGGATAGATATTCATTTTATTAATTTTATGCAATTTTATTCCTATCTTCTGTAAACTCGTACATTTTGAGATAATACTGGCTACGTGTATACGCCCAGTATTTGTGACTAGGGCCTGGCATTCAGGAGTTTTAAACTGCCATAATAATAATAATAATAATAATAATAATAATAATAATGATGCTTATTGTCGCTTTTGGTGTTTACTCAAGGAGTCTGAAGGATGAAGTCAAGACGTTAGTGGGCTCAGATAGGTACCGAGAGGTACTCAGAGGAATGCAGAAAGCCGTCCTGAGCCACACCCTTCACATCGCTAAAACATTCAAAGTCATGTGCTAGCCACTTGGACACCTTTGGGGCGCTAATAAGACAACACACAATTAGAATTTCGTAGATATTATTTGGATAGATATTTATTTTATTAATTTTATGCAATTTTATTCCTATCTTCTGTAAACTCGTACATTTTGAGATAATACTGGCTACGTTTATACGCCCAGTATTTGTGACTAGGGCCTGGCATTCAGGCGTATTAAACTGCCATAATAATGATGATAATAATAATAATAATAATAATAATAATAATTGTAACATGAGACTTACAAACTGAACGTTTCGAAGAGAAATATTTTTTATTTGTATACTATTCTCAACCGCAGGCCTCTTGTCTAATAAACTATACCATGTAGAATTAAGAACATCTTTAAGAACGTTTCAGCCTCACAACGCCAAATTATATAAGAACGTTCAGCCTTAGTTCCAAATACGACGTTTTTATAAAAACAAAAGTGTATAATTTACTTTCTGGGGTTAGTCCGGGGGTTAGAGACGGGAGCTCCGCGTTTAGGCTTTGCTAAATCTATACATTACTGATGGGGTCATGAGCTTAAATATAAAATTTAAAAAACTATATTAAACTACAAAACAAGTTATGAGGGGTTATAAAGGTATATATAAAATTTACATAAGCGAGATTGCATTTAGCCGGTCTGTTTGATAATGTCGTAAAACACTTTATTTTCAAATTTACTGCAATTCATGCAATCGAAGCTGACTTGCACTGTAATAAGTTGAGCTTGCCATGTGCTTCAAGCCATAGCACTTATTATTTGTTGATGAGTACCAGGACAGATTTTAAGTTACAATTTGAGTTCTTTCTGCATACAATTTAAACATTTGAGGGATATTTCGATTCCTGCGATCTGGTGCAATGGGAGTTTGTCGTCATCGTAGTCGTCGTCGCAGGCACTCGCAAGCGAGTATAGCGGCCAAAAGGATTAGCAGAGCAGATACTCAAACAAGCCCCATCTACAGGGTCTCAAGGTGCCGTTGGGCAGCAGCCTTTCTCTGCTCACGGCGCACAGCTTCCTCAGTGAGTCAGGTGTTTTCAAAGTGTAGAACACCTTTCCGAGTAGTACTTTCCCAGACCTGTCTGTCTGCTGCTAGTTGTTCCCACTCGTTCACATTAATTCCACATTTCAGCAAGGAGTGCTTTAGCAAGTCCTTGTGCCTTTTCTTTGGAGTACTGACTGATTTAGTACCATGGGAGAGCTGTGAGTAGTAGAGTTGCTTTGGGAGATGGTCCGGGTTAATTTTCGGCACATTTACAATACTTTTTTCCCTCGACAAACTAAAATAAGTCCCACTAACTTTAATACATCGTTTGTTTTGATTGAAAAAAATTCTCTCATTATGATTCTCTGCAGTTGAAACGTTTCAAGTATATTAGGAGATATGTTTATACTTATGTGTACTGTCTCGCGAGTGAGAAGTAAGCGTTTTAATGGCAACGTGAACTCCACATGTTTTTGTTGATTTCTGGTTGGACCACCGTTGCGGCTGTATAGGTCACACGCTTCGGCAAGTAACTCAGAAACAATGTACCACTCAGACTTAGTGAGGTTTGTTTTATGAAATTATGCAATGGTCTTCTACAACATTTTATGTTTATGCCTTTTCTCATTTTTTGCTGTTTTTCTGGTGATTGCATGTCAAATCATTTGTCATATGGTGTTTTCACAGTGACGTCATCAAATCGCAAGGTCTTCTGAATTTTTATCCATACGATGTTGAAGATAACTTAGAGTAAATATTTTTTCAAGTTTCCAATTCCGTGACGTCTTTCGTTTCGAAAATACAACATTCTGAAATTCCGAATTGTCTTCTTGCGTGACACCATGATACAAAGCTATTTGGTTGAAAAAATGTCTAGCCGTATTATGAATCTCAGCAGTTTGAGCGTTTCAAGTACATTGGGAGATGTGTTCATACACATTATTTTTTCATTAGCGAAAAGTAGTGAGTGAACTCCTGATGTTTTGTTTATTTCCGGCCACCATATGATCACCAACATGGCGTCTCCATACAACCTCTATAAGTTGCCTGAAACGCTTCAACAAGCACCCTGCGAGCAGAGCCTCCTTTTGTCTTTTTCTTTACTGAGGAGGAGAAAAGGAGGCTCTGCCCGAATCGCGTCAACTCTTTGAAGCCACCGCAGCCCGAACCTCTGGACTAGTCAATCTTGTTTTCTCTTGTCAAACCAGTTTTTCCAGTGCGAGCGTCAATTTAGTGACAAAACCGATGGTTATAATTGAGCCCGCTGTACCATGAAAAGCCAAGATGGCGGCGAGATCTGGCATATTAGGCTTGGGTTCAAGACTGTATCCTGGCAACATGCAGCGCATACTCAATAAAGATCTTACTCGATTCATGCAGAGTCTTTCTCGAGAACGCCAAAATCGAGCAAGCAAAACTCTTTGAAGCCCCCGCAGCCCGAACTTCTGGACTAGTCAATCTTGTTTTCTGTTGTCAAACCGGCTTTTCCAGTGCGAGCGTCAATTTAGTGACAAAACCGATGGTTATAACTGAGCCCGCTGTACCTTGAAAAACCAAGATGGCGGCGAGATCTGGCATATTAGGCTTGGGTTCGAGACTGTATCCTGGCAACATGCAGCGCACACTCAATAAAGATCTTACTCGATTCATGCAGAGTCTTTCTCGAGAACGCCAAAATCGAGCAAGCTAAAGAAACGCTCTGCTAGTAGGGTGTTCAACAAGTAACTCAGAAACGATGTACTGCACAGACCTGAGAATTGTAATGGTGATTTATGAATTTGTCTACAACATTCCAAGCTTTTGGCTTTTTTCATTAAACGGTTTCGAATTTATTTTCTTGTTGCATGACAGTGAAAACACACCATTAATATCACAGTACTAACTGCAGATAAATGGATATCAATTACAGTAATTTTAATTATTAGTTGTTGATAACACAAAACGTAAAGTTCTCTTGTAGACCTTCGTTAGTAACATATTGCTTGAGGTGAGAATTTTAATAAAAAAAGACATTTCAGTTGTAAATAACAGCAGTTATAAGTTTTGAATGGCACGTTTATTTATCAATAATGTCCCTTGAAAACAACAGTACAGTGCAATGCAATCCATTGCAATCTATTTGATGATCTCGTCTCTATCATGAAAAAAACATTGTACTCCCTATGCGCATAACTCCAAGATCCAGTCCGCTCAGGGAACGGCACCACAGTAAAAACGCATGGCGCATGCATGCGTATTATTTACCATGAGACCAAAGGAGCCCTTACTAGTTCTAATCCAATTCATCCATGAGCTGGCTCACAGGAGCCATTGATCACTGGTTTTGGAGACACTGTGATCACACCAACCTGTGAAAGATTTCCGTTGAAGTGTGGTTGACGTCCACAATGTTCTTATCTTTAGGTACAAGCGAAGAGGTTTTTGAGCCGGAAAATAAACAGAGAAAACTAAAGGAAAGCCAGTGTGAAGGTTGGTTTAAAGTACAAATGTGATTCATAGAGAGTACGAATTTAATGTCGTCTTAATTTTGTGCGCTGCATTATTGGTCAAATTTTTGAAGCATTCTTAATGCTTGTGTGAGTTAAAGGCCTTCACCACACTAAAACTAATAAAACAAAGGTTGTTAAACCCTTCAATTGCAACTTGGGATGTTCTGCCACTGAGCTATGAGAGATTCCTGGGAGTTTGAAACCATTGATCTAGGCTCGTGACAAACATTTTGTATGCTGAGAGAACTGAAATGTCAAATGGTTCCATGGTGCAATGACATTTAAGGAGGTGGTATAAATTCTAGACATAGCTTCAAGACGAAATATTTACTAGTGGAAATGGCATTGACTATTTACAAAGTTTTGTATTATTATTATTGTTATTATTATTATTATTATTATTATTATTATTATTATTATTTATTTGTTTATTTATTGTTATTATTATTACTTAAAGCACAATTACAAGAGCGATAGAAACAATTACATAGTTAATTACTAACGGCTTACGCTACCCACTGACACTAATTACAAATTTACAATACATTACATTCACGGTCAGCTAGATGTAGCTAAGGGTCTTCTTAATAATACAAACTATAAAGTACGGTAATTTGTACAGATACTATATATCTGTTACACTGTTGCAACCGTATATTTAACTATATACCTGCTACTTAGATATTGAGAAAAGAAAAATTATGACAACATGTTTTGCCATTTTTGGTAATGAATAGATTCTTTTTTATTCTTTTTTGCAATTGAAAATTCTAGTTTGTCGGAAATATCAAAGAGAATTGTTATCTCATCAAGCTTATCCATTTTCATATTATAAGCAGCTGATTAGAAGATGCTCAAAAAGTGCACATCGGAGAAGGAACTAAATTCATTTTATATAGGATTCTATTGGTGTAGAGAATACGGTTTAGGATTTTGTATTGAAAGGCTCTCGTTCTGGTGTCAAGAGTGCCTCTACCCAGTAATTGATAAATACGTTTCCAGTCTACAATACCAGAAATGTTATATAAGGAATTAAACTTAGATTGGGCAGTAGGAGGAATCTGGATTCGTTTGACCAGGGTGGAATAGATTGATTTTGAATTCATTGTAGTTACGTCTTGAACATCATCGTCTAAGACAATTTTGTCAATTTGGTTGTTATTATTCTCTCCATCCTTAAGGAGCAGATTCCAATTTGGCGGAATGGCGGAAAAATTGCCTTGTAGGAGGGAGGAGGTAATCTGAGAAGGAGAGATTCCTCCCTCTAAAAGCATCCCAGCTTTTTAACTTACATGTAGAGTTGTTTGAGAGAATATCTCCAAGTTACACAAAACCTACTTCTTTTATTTTCTTATTGTATATTGATTGCTTGTTAATCAAGAGGTTCTGGTTGTTCCAGATGATCTCATTTAAACGTCCTGTTTTGTAGCTATGATATCATGATAGCCATTGAAGTCAGACCAAGCTACAAGACATTCTTTATTAAAAAAAATGGTAATTTGCAGGGTAGGCGCGATGGATTGAAATTGCACTGAAGCAGAAAACTAGTTCCTACGTTCTTAAAATAGTGAGACAAGAAAACTGCCCTAGGGCTAACATTATCATCTAAATACCTTTTAAGACACACAATTCCTTGAGTTTTAATTAAAGATTCAGGGCGAGGCATTTTGAGGGCACCATCTTGATATTCACTAGTTAAGGCTAATCTCTTGATTTTGTCTTCGCCTCTGCACACAAAATTGAATATCACAGAATTTGTTTTTAATTATATCCTTATCAAAGGAAATAAGAGAGGGTCGAGACATAAACTTAGGCATAGCGAAT
>NW_027179695.1:542500-547500 GCF_036669935.1 Montipora foliosa | reverse complement strand
GTCGAGCTAGCTCGGCTCTCATTGATAAGTTCTTTCCATCTATCTCTGTCGTACATTAAGTTTGCGAGATCTTCATAGGTGCACGCTGTATCAGCAATCAGTTGGTCAACGTATGTTTTTCTTGGTCTTCCACGACTGCGTTTACCATTAGGCGGTTCCCAAAGAAACACTTCTGAGGACAGTTCATTTTTGCTACGCCAGCAATGTCCAGCAAAGCGTAGTCTCTGTTGGCGAATCGTTGCAGTGACACGAGGGATATTTCCATACAGTTCTGCATTGGAGAGATGGTCGGTCCAGGATTTGTTCAAAGCTGCTCTTAACATTCTCGTATATGAACCATCAATCTTTTTCTCGAGAGCCGATGTCAGTGTCCAGGAGATCGAGCCATAAACAAGAACAGATTCGACTGTTGCTCTGAAGAAGTTTCTTTTGAGCTGATCTGGTAGATTGGACTTCCAGATATTGTTCATACCATTCAGGGCAGCCCAGGCTTTTCCAAGTCGAATATTGACGTCCTGCTCAGTGGAAGCAATAAAGCTGCCAAGATAATTGAAATCGTTCTCCAGGTCGATAGTTTCCTCATTCAGTGATTTAATGCCACTTGTAGCATTCTGGTTTAGACAGATAAATTTCGTTTTTGTTGCGTTAACAAAGAGACCAATCACTTTAGCAAGATTTTCAACACTATGAAGAGTTGCTTCAACAAGCGTGCACAGGTCTTTCTAAATGGTGGATTTAGTGAGACCGATGAGACGTTCCCAAAAACGCCCATACCAAGGGGCCCTGTTGGGAATGAACTGTCATTCAACGCCTTCCCTTGCAAGTGTTTCCTTGAGTGCATGAGATTCAAACAGTTCCTTTAGTTCATTGTTTCCTGATAGAACTGATGAAGCATTGTCAGATATTAGTTTCCTTGGAAGAGATTTGCGCTTGCAAACCTGCGAAAGGCGAGTAAGAAGGCTTCAACAGTTAAGTCTTCGACAACTTCAAGATGAATAGCTCTAGTTGTTGTGCAAGTAAACAAATATATGTAGATCTTTGTTTCAATCCCAGCGTTTCGAACATACAAGGCTCCAGTGAAGTCCACCCCAGTGGCGTCAAAGGTCTGTGTTTGTTGCATTCTTGACTTTGGAAGGGGTGGCGGGTCTGGTGCATTGTAGGCTTCTCCTGAAACCCTTCTGCAGGTTATGCAGTTGTCAATTAAGGTTTTGACGCGTTGTCGGCCAGAAGGAACCCAGTTACTTTGACGCAAGGCGGTGAGTGTGACACCTGCATGACGCTGCTTAACGTGGGTGGAGTGAATTACTAAGTCTGTGAAGTGGTCTTTGCTTGATAGCAACAGAGGAAATTTGGCGTTGTCCCTTAAGGGGGCATTGTGTATCCTCCCGCCACAACGTAAAAGACCACCGTCATCAAGGAATAGGCGAAGCTGACGTACTAAGGCTGTACGGTGTCGTAACTTTGAAAGGAGGTTGTCCACGTCGGCATGAAAAACAAGAGATTGACGATTCTTCACCCATTTTGTCATGGCACGATCGTATTCCACAGCTGTGATAGGACCTTGTTGGCTGTCTTTCTTCTGGAGACGCTGGACAAATCGGAGAACATAGGCAGTAATTCGAAGAAGCCTTGGTAAACTGCGAAAATCCGATGGATTGATCAGGTGATGAAGGCCTTGCTGTTGAGCTGGAACCGTGTTGTTTGTAGTAGACTCATCAGTAGAAGTTTCAGTGGTCAATAAGTGGAGAACCTCTGTAGTAGGCCATGAAGGCCACTGTGATCGGTTTGGTAACCATGTAGGACCATACTTCCACAGTGAAGAGGTCTTCAGTTGATCTGCTGTTATCCCTCTTGTGAGCAGATCAGAGGGGTTTTCGTTTGTGGGGCAGTACTGGAAATTGATGTCAGCTTCTTTACTTCTTGGATGCGATTGCTGATGAATGGCTTCAATATTTTGGTGCTGTTAAGCCAATGAAGGACGATCTGGTTGTCAGACCACAATGTGACCCTTGTAACTTGCAGTTGTTCTTGCAGATATGATGCCAAACGTGCAGCTGTCAGAGCTGCCATAAGTTCAAGTTCTGGAAGGGTAAGTTGCTTCCTTGTCGGAGCAACACACGACTTTGCCATGGCAAGCGACGATTTGTTTCCACGTACTAAATAAACAGCGGCTCCATAGGCTTTCTGGCTTGCGTCCGCAAAAACGAGTAGTTCTGTTTCGTTGCCGTCAACACAGACATCAGAAGTGAAGTAGCGACGCGGGAACTCAAGTTTGGTTGCATTTCGTATCTCCTTCGCTAGAACACGCCATTTTTGATCAAGAGAGGGTGGAAGTGGTTCGTCCCAATCTATCCCTTCCTGCCGCAGTTCTTGTATCAGAATCTTGGCAGCAGCTGTGACCGGTTGGAGTAGGCCGAGTGGATCAAAGACCTTTGCTGTTTCTTGTAAAGCCTCTCTCCTGGTTGATAACGGATGGATAGAAGTTGCTTGCTTATATGAGAATCCCACTGTGTCTGAAGTTATGTTCCATAGTATGTCAAGTACCTTTTTGGCTGGGCTTGTGTCAAGGACTTGATCCTTGGCTGCAAGATGCTGAAGTCCAGGACTGTTTGAACTCCATGACGTGAGATTCCTGGCATCTTGATAATAGTTAACTGCTGAACCATCATCACTTACTCCAGAGGCGAGGTCGTCCACGTACAGATTTCTTAACATATCTATGCTGACTTGGTCTGTAGACTGTGTGAGGTGTTTGTTGAGAGTGGGAGCTTGTGGCACCAAACATAACAGAATTGAATCGGTATACAATGCATTCATTCTCCGAGTCATCTGCATTAGATAACCAGTAGAATCGTGTGGCATCTCGATCGGCTTCGTCAAGGTTTACATGTAAAAATGCCTTTTCAATGTCCGCAGTTATGCCATACTGGATGGAGACGAAATCTTAGAAGAATACCAGTAAGGTCATTGAGCAGCGGAGGACCTGGCTGCCTGGCTGTGAGCAATCATTCAAGCTGGGCTGATCACCTTGTTTGAAACTGCAATCGTACACGATGCGTAGAGGAGTTGTGGTGGAGTCCTTGTGGACAGCATGGTGGGGTATGTGGTGACATTGGTTGTATCTGGATCTTTCACCTTTTCAATGAAACCTTGAGACTGCTGTTCCTGGATGATGTCATTGTACAAGTGTAGTTTCTCAGGATTTGCAGCTAGTTGTCTGACCATGGAGCGAGTTCTCTGCTTAGTAATTTCTGCATTTGATGGTAAAGGGGGATGTTGTGGTCGCCATGACAACCTTGCACTGTACCGGCCGTCCTCCAACATAATAGATGTGTCTTGATAATACTTATAATAGATGTGTCTTGATTCAATACGCCAGAAACGTTCCAAATCAAACGTGTGCTAACGTCAGTCCCCTTAAATGCGGCAAGTCCCTTACATTGGCGCCGGTGTAAGTAGTGAGGGGTGCAGCGGTTGTTAATACAATGATCACGTGAATGGGAATGGTCTCCTCTTGAGTGGTTTCAAGGCAAATGGTAGCAGTGTTAATGCGCTTAACAGATGGTGTGTTTCCACCGAAAGTTGACAGGGATATTGCCTCTTGCGTTTCTGGTTTCAGATCAAGCTTGGCTGCCACATCTGATGTAACGAAGGAGCGTTGAGATCCCTCGGTATACCTTGCAGCGTTTATGTGATTTGCATTTAGATACTGAATGACGATTCAGACAGTTAAAGCATGCCCTTGCGTCACGTACAATTTAGTGTCTCTTTTCCTTATCTGTCACAACATTGCAGTCAGTTGGACTGTGTTCACCCTTACAAAAAAGGCACATTCGTTTGGTGGGGCGATCACCACTGTTAGAAGCAGAAACAGGTGTACGAGGCCTTGAAGCCGTGAGAAATGTAGCAGTAGTAGCAGTTGTTGAGTTGCCACTGAATTCGTAATCACAAGAAGTGTTTTGTCCCCCCTGTAAGATTTCAATTTTATTCAAAATTACCTTACGTAAATTATCAAGTTGCCACTTCTTGTTTCCACTTTGTCTTTGCTAGATTTCTCTTAATCCCGTTAGGTAATTTCTACTGAATGATAGGAACAAGAATATCCCCATAAGTTTCTGTTTTCTTTCCTAGTGTCTCAAGTCCCCTGATGTGGGTCTTTAATGATCGGTGGGTGATGATAGGTTCAGTAGTGCTTCCATGTGTGCGTTGATGATCTTGTGGGGTCGAGCGAATCTCTCTTCCAACAACTGGAAACTCTTAGCGTAATTAGCTTTGGTTAATGGCAACCCGGCAATGACTCTTTCAGCTCCGTCACGTAACTGCGCTCTCAAATAATTGAACTTTTGGACATCACTGATTGTAGAGTTATCGTGTACTGCAGACCGGAAAGTGTCCCAAAATGATTGCCATTCAAGCGGGTTCCCATGAAACGATGGTAATACAAGTTTAGGAAAACGGTCACTTTTAAACGAATGACTTGTACTCACCGGCGGCGATGTAATCAGTGAATTCTGTGATGAGGCGGATAGATTACAAGAGTGATCGTTACCTGACGGAATTGGGTTGAATTGTTGATTTTCTTGTTCCGTTTGCGACGTAGATGGAATGGATGGTTGATTTTCCTTTCCCATTTGCAGCTGTTGTGGTAAGGTAACGCCGGTATCTTGATGAGAAGACGCATGATGACTAAAATTCTTGTTTGTGAGCTCGATGAACCTCTCTGCAACGCATACTTTCTCTAAGATAAGCCCATCAAGTTCCTCTGCTACGAGTATATCCTGCTCAAGATCCTCAGGTGTTGCCAGCAAAACTACTATCTTGTCGTTGAATTCCTTAAAGGTTTGTCTCTTTTGCTTTAGCTGGTTGACGAATGACCTGAAAAGAGCGATCTGTGTGTCGGTAATTGTGTCCTTTGCCGTCATCGGTTTTCTGTCTCAACTTAGTTACGTGCGCCTTGTGCGCTCTCCTTGATGCTAACAATTTGGCTAATTCCTCCATCC
>NW_027179695.1:530000-535000 GCF_036669935.1 Montipora foliosa | reverse complement strand
GAGCTCCCCAGGATATTTATTCTTATTGGCTGTACGGTTAGTGAAAATAAAGGATTTTGGAATTGTCAATGTTTAAAGAACGAGCAAGATATATTTTTGAGTGCCTCGGCGGTTGGTCGGTGAAATTCAGTGTCAAAGAACGAGTAACGTATATCTTTGAGTGTCTCCGCGGCTCGTCGGTGAAATTTAATGTTCAAACCAGGCTTTAGAAAATGTTTCCCAAAGCAAAAGGGAGAAATTTGATCGGCATGTGATGGAGTACGAAAACAAAGAAGAAAAACAATAGTCTTCCTGTCTTTCGTTTTCGTTCGACACATCTTGAGATAATGAGCAAAGCTCTCGACGGCGCGCGTAAATGTCAACCAATGGAAAAGTTTCGAGATTACGCTTGCTATTTGTTATTACAGGCCTGACACTTTTTTGCGACTGTAAGTAACTGTCTGGAGAACAATGGCCATTCTGCGCGATGTTTTGTTTCTGCACTTACCCCGAAGTTAATAGAAAAACAAGAAACGAAAAAGCCATATTGGATATGGTCAGAGAGTAACGCCATAACCCACTTTAATAACAGACAAAAAAGGAGCATAGCCAACAGCAAGGATAAATAAACTAAGGATACTTGTAAGCGTACCAAGGTGGCCAGAAAAAAAACCTGCCCCCAAAAACCCCCTAGGGAAAAAGGGGACAGGGAATCTGGGACGGGCCAGGCACAACTCACGTCCCCCGTCAGGACTCTAAATAAACAAGAGGCTACAATTAGCCTATACTCGGGCCTGCAAAAAACAAAAAATACAGTGGTGTATTGTTAATTTAGCACTAAGCACAGAGAAGAGAGAAGTCTGTCCTCCATCGGCCTTACATTGCGCTTCTCATGATGTTCGAATGTGTACGTAGTGAATACCTGGACCTAACCTACGATCAGGCAAACTTTTCTTTAGAGGGCGGAAAAGGTACGCCTGAATGCATTTTTGATAACGAGTCGTCTGCCGCCCACCAGTCAAGAGTGATGTTATCATGTGTCATGCTATAAATGTGAACCAATCAGATTTTACCGGAAATTACCTGCACGTTGCGATTCAAGGAAAGACGCAACAAAAACAAAATAGAACTCTAGCTGGAATGTCTGCGAAGTGAGACTTTATCCATACAATAAAAGCTACTTCTACAAATCCTGCTTGACAGTTAATGCGGTTTCTCTGTTCAACCCATCAAGGAACCGTTCCTTGAAATTCTTTGGCAAAGAATTTCAAGGTAAAGTCGGAGAAAAACCGAATACTTCATGTTATCATCAGGAGACATCAACAGTACAATGAGCTTTATTTAAGAGCAAATGCCCACAAAATTCAAATATAGTCCGGCAAGACTTGAAAATTTAAATTGGCCCAATTTTTGCATATAAGTAGGCCTCAGTAAAAGTAAAAACGCCATGCGTTTTCTTTCCTTAAATATTTCGGTATTTCCGAGAAAAACAACATTTTCGATTTCACGTCCTGGGATCAAGTTAGCGAGTCCCAACCGGGCTGAAAACCGACCACTTTCATTCGCTTCGCGTGTCGCATTTATCGAATGCAGAAAAGTTGTGATACAACCAACTTTTTTGCTTAACTCGTCCTTGTCCAGAAAAGCAGAATTACAGAAAATTGGATTAATCTAACTATTTGGCGGTTAACAAAAGTAGAGTGTTCTCAGACGTAGAGTTCGACGGTGGGTGAAAAGAATTGACATTTTGACCATGTGCCATTTCTCGGAATTCCAAAAGATTTTAGATTCTAACAATATAAGGATAGGTCTTCCAATATATGTAAAGTTTAGTTTGGGCAAATGAATAAGCACTCGTCAAAAAATTATTCAAATCGTACAGAAAAATCAAAATCGCGCCAGTAGTCGAATGCGTGACCAAACATTACCCCCGTATTTATAATTAACTAGACCCTCCGTGAGGGTACACTGGGTTGCCTGTGGTACGTGAACCGTTCCAGACAAATTTTTCAAGTTGGGGGGTCATTAAGACCATGTAAGGGGTCACCCAGAAGTCATACCAGCAGAGGCCCTTTGGCTCACAGGTTCTCACACGTTCGTACGACGAAACAGATCTGTCCTTGCGTAATATGTAGCTCTAACAGTGCACGATATTGTTTTGGTATTGTCTGGCATTGTAGTTAAGTGCCATGGTAGAAGCCTTGGGTAAATAACCTGAGAAGACATGTGGCTAAAGTACTGAACCCAGAAAGATTGAAGAAAATAAATGGGAAGTGAGAAACATTGGCTTCTGGGCTGACATGTTGATAAACTCCTTTTCACCACAAGTTTACGCGTGCCCTCTGAGCATTTCACACATACCCCTTCGTAAAACAGAAGCACTGGACCGAAAATACTATTAACGTTAACAAATGCAAATTCAGCAAGGTACAGATTTTGTTAGCTTGCTTTATTCAAAAACAAATATTGATGCAAATTTAAAGTTAATAAATATTGATACACAGTTTTTAGAAAGAGCAGAAGGAAGTTTCCAGGACGGTCGCTCGAGAATAACATATTTACAACATGAAAACAACATTAATTTTGAACCATGAATATAGAATATAAACAGTTACGATCAGCGACAAACATTTTGGGAGATGTTTGCTACGTTCAATTTTGTTATTGTACATTTTGGCTGCACAAATAAATCGCAAATCGAAAGTGACATCGCCGGAATTCAGCGGGCGCGGTGATTAAGTTACCGTTATATTTAAGTTAGCACAACACAAAAACGCTAACCTGATTTTGACACGAAAATGCTTTTTACTATTGCCATAAAAACTATCCAGTTAAGCTCGCATATTATAAAACATGATGAATTCATAAAGGCCACCTTTTCCAGCGAACAATTTTTTGAAACAAACAACATATTTGCTCTTAGAGGCGAAAACCACTTCCTATTTCATTGCGTGCGTGAAGACAAGAAACTAAATCGTGTCAAATTACCATGTACTTCAGGTTCAAACCCTTTCCTGAAGAACATTTTCCTTGAATAACAAGAAAATGCTTTACTATTGCCATAAAAACTATCCAGCACACATATCATAAAACATGATGAATTCATAAAGGCCACCTTTTCCAGCGAACAATTTTTTGAAACAAACAACATATTTGTTATTAGAGGCAAAAACCCCTTCCTATTTCATTACGTGCGCAATATTACAACACACTAAAATTTCAGGATCAAACCGTTTCCATGAAGAACCTTTTCCTTGAATAATGAAGCACAAAATAGACGACAAGCTTTCTTTCAAATAATTCTTGGCTGTCACATTTCCAATTCTTTTTTACCTGAAAACTCTGCAGAGTTGATCACAGATCCACTCACTTAAGGTGTTCGATTCGTTCTCTGTCTTTGTTGAACCCATAAGTTACCAGAGAATTTTCCATTTGGTTTCAGTGTTCTACATAACAGCACACTTGGTAAATATCATTTTAGAAATGCAGCTCACTTTGATTTCTGCTCGACGGGCGACAGATTGTTGTCGAAGTCCATTACTCGTCGCTTTTGAGATTCCAGGTGTTGGTTTTCACCGCCTGCCTAGTTTATCCAACTGACTTTCCATTATTGAGCTCCATAAGGGTATATTTTGTTTAAGGATCCACTAAAACGCCATTCGCGTTACATGACTTTCGACGCCATTGCAGGCTACAATAGGTTAATGATTCTACTGTGTCCACCAGAGAAATCTACGCAGTTCCACTACCCTCTCGATCCTAAGAAAATACGCGCAGAAGGCTCTATGTACAAAGATACCACTTACCAGGGGAGTGGCAGGCAAGACTTTTACCGACACGGAAGAAAAAAAGAAAAATAACACCGAACAAATGCCATCCACTTTTAGACTGGGATTGCCATACGGCAACCCAGAAATAAAATCCCTTCATTTCGAAATATCTGCATTTCTAAAGCACACTGCAACATAAATATGTTCACTTTAGCTAGGATATGATATCTTGACTGTCAAACAACGTTTCTCTCCAGTCATTTCTTCAATGGCGTTTCGCTAAGTTTGTCAGACGAGAACCTCCGTAACGGGCATCTGTTTGGTAGATTTAACCACAAAAAGCGATTTTGCGAAGTCCCTATGCAACCTGTACCTTGGTGGTTCATTGTATTGCTCAATAGAATCACTCAACCTGCTTTGAAGCAGAAATAGCCAGTGACAACGAATAAGCCACATGTATGATCGCTCCGTCTTTCTAATTTGCATATTGTGCAGCATATGGCAAAATTCTCTGCACTGGGTAGGGGTGGGGATTTTTGTAAGGTGGCGTCTGCCAATAACATGCAACAAAAAAACGCATTGGAATCTCAGTAGTGTGGTTCTACGGAAAACGAAATTAGAATAACTTTTTTGTGTATATTTATGTCATACTATTGATCATGCGACAAAAATGTTGGTTTTTTGAGATTTAATTTTGTTTTTTTTGTTTTTTTGCGAGACGACACTAACTTAATTAACTAATACCATAGAAAGTAAAGAAAGTCCTTTTTCCCACGAGAAATTTGTGCAAAGCCGCTATTAAAATCATGGCAGTTTCGTGTTCTTTTAAAGCAATAGTTGGTATGTTTTACGAGACATCTGGTTTGTCTCTTCTACTGGGCAAACCTGCCCAGAGGGAAGGAGCACGAACAGGACTCGAGGTCCTATGCGAGGTGCTCCACCCTACCCTATCCAGACCAGAAAGACCAGACCACAACACCGGGAACTACATGCCCTAGTCGTTGTTCTCACGATCGAGACGACCATAGCAAATTGCATCAGTCAATTTCTACATTTACAGTTTATTTGAGCATTTATAAGCTCAAAGTTAATTTTCCCATAGAAAGTCTATAAAAAGTATACCGAGCTTGGTCTGCCTGTGCGTCACGCACTCGACACTGTTGGCGTGATTTTGTGTCTAGGGGAAGCGATTTTGAATCATTTTTTTGACGACTGCCAATCATTTGCCCAAACTAAATTTTACATATTTTG
>NW_027179695.1:500000-502500 GCF_036669935.1 Montipora foliosa | reverse complement strand
GATGAGAAAGTGCGCACTAAAATGGACAAGTAACGCAATGCAACGAAGGTAAACATATCTGCATCTGTCAAAATTATTCAACGCGGTTTGATAGATTGGAAATTCTTCAAATTGGTATTATTGTAAACTAGACAGTTAAGCAATTCCAAGGATGTATGTTTGAAACCTGTATCTTGCAGACAATGAATTTTATCAGGCCATGAAACTCAATTTTGAAAACGGAGAGTGGCATCATACAGAATTTGCTGCACTTTCTCTCCTCCACGAAACTTCCACGTAACGCGCGCGGTAACATTATCCGCGGGAAAATTGAGATCATCTAAAAATAACCCAAGAGGGATTACGATGGGAATAGGGCCAGTATGAGGGATTACTTCTCTTACCTTTATAATCTCTTGTCGCACCTTATCGCTTTAAATGCTGTAATTTGCATGATCAAACATTTTTCCTTCATAATGGAGTCATAACTACTCCGAAACGTCGGATTTTATCGTTCGTTTTTACTATTTTATGTTATAAGAAATCTCTTTTAATAGCACTTAAAAATAATACAGATAATAAGAGTTGTGCCATGCTTTTAGTATGGTTTCCATAAGCTAAAATTCTCAGCCCAAAATAAGGAAACCCAAGCTGAAAAACAAAGCAGTAATTAGCAGCTCTCGTAACCTGCTATTGTTGGTAGAGCGGTTTTCAATTGAGTGTCGAAAATAATTAGATAATTACTTTGGTTTATGATTACTTCACTCAGTAATTGGTTCAAAGTTCTCGCGCCATTTTCTCAACCAATCAGAAGTGAAACCAAAACCAATCGTGGCTCACGCGCTCACATTTTCCCGCGCTTTGTGTCGGCTACGTGTAATTACTTCGAGTTTTGATTGGTTTACTGGATTGTCTCCGTCTTTTTTGATTGGCCAAAGTAATTACTTTGGTTTTGGTTTTGCGACACTCAATTGAAACTCGCTCTATTGTAATCAGCTTCCATTGTTTAAGTCTAAGTCACTGTTTCAATTGTTTAGTCTTGTTTTTGGGTTTGGGTATCGTTGTAAGTTGTACCAAAATGGGAAAATGCTTTCTTTCATGAAGTTTAAGCTTTTAACAACTATTCCATAACTTTACGGAGCAATTTCTGCATTTTTAAACATTTGGAGCAAAGACACTGTGAAAAAACCTCCTACATTAAATTGCCAAAATGATATATTTATTTTGAATGTAATCACTGAAAGGTCTGCCTATGACAAATTTCCTTTGGTTGTCCAGACACGTTTGAAAGTATGCAAAAGAGATCTTTTTGTAAGAACCTGTTGGCAGATATTTGGCGCAATTATACAAAACCCTGTTTAGTGAACTAAAATCAAGCAGGTTCTATATGTGAGTAACAGTTAAATTGCAATTTTTACAATTGCGAAGAGAAGCCTGAAAAATTCAGGACTTCAACGGGGTTTGAACCCGTGACCTCGCGATTCCGGTGCGATGCTCTAACCAACTGATCTATGAAGCCACTGACGTTGGGAGCTGGTCATTTGTGGGTTCTCATGGTCCCGTGAGGAATGAATCAATGATGAAATGGTATATGAAATGAATCATATGAACTGCGGATATCATAGCTTCACTTGCATGATATCATATCCGCAGTTCATATGATTCATTTCATATACCATTTCATCATTGATTCATTCCTCACGGGACCATTAGAACCCACAAATGACCAGCTCCCAACGTCAGTGGCTTCATATAATAGTTGGTTAGAGCGTCGCACCGGAATCGCGAGGTCACGGGTTCAAACCCCGTTGAAGTCCTGAATTTTTCAGGCTTCTCTTTGCAATTGTAAAAATTGCATTCGTAACTGCGAAGATCATAGCTTCACTTGAGTTAAATTGCAATAAGCACTTTAACCAAGGAGTTTGACTTTGAGATCGCAAATATTTATTTTTCTGGCAATCAATACCTATATCTCCTACATAGAAATTAGGACGTTGTCAAGAACCCACTTTAAGCCTGAATTTCCAAGTATCCCTATTTTGTCAGACAAAAAATGTATATATGTTCGTATATGCAGGCTTTTACTATTGTTTTTTTTTTCTCTGACTAAGAAAACTTTGTTGGTTCTGGTCAGACTGTGGTTTTAATTGTGTGAATGCTTCTGATGATCAGCTGTTTTGTATTGGGATGGGTGCTTAATTAAAATATACTATTGTTCTTACAATGTATGATTGTGTCAGCAATAACTGCTGTCATCAACACATACATTGACAAAACAATTATTGTTATTGTGACCAACAGCACTAATTCTTTTTTACTTGGCAGATTTTTACTTTTCTTTTTCAACAATCACAAATTATCTTTAGTCATACTTTGTCTCTGTACAAAGCCAAACTGAGTTAGGCTTGTGACGATGGGCATTCTTTGTTTGTTCATTCTTACGACCATCTCTCTTCCGTCAGGTTGAGTTAGGCTTGTGACGATGGCCATTCATTGTTTGTTCATTCTTACGACCATCTCT
>NW_027179695.1:465000-472500 GCF_036669935.1 Montipora foliosa | reverse complement strand
CGATCGTTTTACATGTACCTCCTCAAATGTCATTTATTGCATAACCTGTACGTTATGCAATAAATTATACATTGGTGAGACAGGTAGACGACTACGTGACCGATTCCGCGAACACCTTCGCGATGTTGAGAAGAATGACAAGGATGCATCTAAGCCAGTCGCTCGCCATTTTAATCTGCCTAACCACTCCAAAAAACACATGGCTATCTGCGGCCTTTCCCTACATCTAGGTACGACGGAAAGCCGCAAGAATCTGGAACAAAAATTCATCTTTCAAATCGGCACCCTTAATCCTCACGGTATTAACGAACGCTTTTCATTTAACTAATATATTCCTATTTTTCACGTTGCCATGTTACCACCAATAGCGTAGCTCCTACTCTACTATAAAAACTACACGTAACCCATAATCCCTCGATTCGCTCTGACGAAGGGCTAACGCTCGAAACGTCAGCTTTTAGAATCTCTGTACGGTGGCCAATTTACATTATCAATTCCGTTGATAAAACCAAATTTTTGTATTCATTATCATCAGAGTTAACCGACGTTGGCTTTAACAACAATCGTGACCTCACAGCTAAGATTAGAACCATAGCTTTCATTTCCACTGTGTGCTACAGGTACTATCAACAACTTTAGTGCTGGTTTCCTGTAAAGAGGCTTTGTCATGTTTAACCAACAGAAAAAGAGCCTTTCTCTTTGTGGGCGAACGTATCCCTTGAACACTCAGGGACAATAATCTAAAATCTACACAAGATTTTTCAAATGCGAACGTAGAAAAGTTAAGCAAACGTTTAGGTCCAGAAAGGAATTGCAATGAGATTCAAACACGGAAGAGTCATTTTCAACACTAATACACGACACTTAAAGGCCGTTTACACGACAGAAAGATTTGGGTCGGGATCCGTCAAAAAAGCAGTACGGACCCATAACTTTTTTAAAGAAACACTGGAGTTTCTACAAGGCCATAGGCGCCTATGGCCCTGTAGAAACTCCAGTGTTTCTTTAAAAAAGTTATGGGTCCGTACTGCTTTTTTGACGGATCCGGACCCAAATCTTTCTGTCATGTAAACAGCCTTTTACAAGGGCTGCTGATACCTAAATCATTAACACAACCGATGGGATTTGGAGCTTTTTTACAATGCAGTTTACAATGCACCAAAAAACGATGAGAGGCAGTAATGTGCTGCGAGACAGCACCTTAATCCAATAAAAAAACCCAGTTACAGTAATTTTTCCCTATCCCAGTTAGGTATAAACGGCAAACTCTACGGAAATCGAAGATGAAGAGATCCTTTCAATTATCCTGCCAAGTGACTTCAAAATTCACCTTTTTACGTGCAACACTAAAGTGCACTGTTCCTTGATCTGTAGTATATTCTTACTGGTCATTCTTATAGGTCCAGCTGAGTGAGTTTACAATTAACATCTTTAAGTGCATCACTCAGGTGTGCTGCTCCTTGATCTCCTATAATGTTGTTATTAAGGTTCAGCTGAGTGAGTTTACAATTAACATCTTTGAGTGCATCACTCAGGTGTGCTGCTCCTTGATCTCCTATCATGTTCTTCCCGAGGTCCAGCTGAGTGAGTTTACAATTAACATCTTTGAGTGCATCACTCAGGTGTGCTGCTCCTTGATCTCCTATCATGTTCTTCCCGAGCTTCAGCTGAGTGAGTTTACAATTGACATCCTTGAGTGCATAGCTCAGGTGTGCTGCTTCTTCACTTCCTAAAATGTTGTTAATAAGGCTCAGCTGAGTGAGTTTACAATTAACATCTTTGAGTGCATCACTCAGGTGTGCTGCTCCTCGATTTCCCATGATATTAGTAAGGCTCAGCTGAGTGAGTTTACAATTAAGAGCGTGTCTCCGTAAAAACCGACCAGTGATTTTGGATCAAAAATTTAATTTCCCTTATATTCTGGGATATTAAAGCCTTCACCTTAGTAGTTACAAAAATACATTTCGTTTGACCGAAAGTGATAAATATTTTTTTTTACCAATTTTTGAATTTCCGGGCGGTCAGCGCCGTCGCCATAGTCTTTCAAACTGTAAAAATTGCTAATATTGACCGCACTCTAGAAAACAAACACCTGGCTCAAAAAGACTGATTTTCTTTTCCGTATACAGATACACACCACTGTAGATTTCCTAGCCATATCACAGTTCCGAATTACTTATTTATTTCAACGGCAATGATTTTTTCCCCAGCACGTGTTTTCGGCTTTCCATCAAAACACGAAAGTAGCTCAACTTTGAGGGTAATTTTAAAAAGTGTGGCACCTGTCTGAACTTCGCTATCTGTATGAATAGAATCTAGGAATGATAATAAAACTCAACAAGGAATAACATTTTTGTGCTCTCCACGTTTTCAGAATAGACCGCCGTTTGAATTTCCAGAAATTTCGTAAACCTGATAATTAACGAACACTCGCCTTGTCGATCTGCTTGTCAGAGTCCAACTTCATTTGATGGCTTGATGGGTCTTATCCAAGTTTTTTCACATTTTAAAGTTATTTCTAAATCATCTGAAACTATATTGGCCGTTGATTCCATGTCCTTGGTCCGTTTTAAGAAGTTATCTGGTTTATAAAATGGCAGTATCCGCGAGCGTGACTTATTCGTGACACCGTCCTGAAAGGTCTTTTGCTAAAATTAGTTGGATGCAATCTTGTTCATTGTGATTACTCTTCAAGACATCGCGGTGAAATTTCTAGGGCAAATAAAACACTTTTCTTTGCAAATAAAACGTGATGAGTCGCTAACAAAGCGATTTAACCCAGTTCAGATTAAAGTTGAGATATGCGTGACTTTGTATTTCATCCCCAGTCCTCCTAGACTGGACACAAAACAAACAAGGGGTAACATGGCTACTGATACAGTAAAGTGTTCTTTCTCGGGCTTCAGAAAATCTAGTTGTGGAGGTTTTCGAGGTTCGGATACAGTTTGTAGGTTGCGAGAATGCCGGGAAGATATAACGTTCCACTTGAAGACGTGCCATCTTTCAAAACTATCTGGAATGATGGAGTACGAACTGATACTAGTCAGGGCGGGGCTATTCGATGTGCCACCACACCGGCAAGAAGAAATGTTCGTGTGTCCAAAACACAGACATAATTTGGGTCGCAACTGGCGTCCTTTGAGGACATGTCGATATCCTCTTCATTCAGGAGCGAGGAAAAAGCTAAAAAATGATCATGTTATCAACTTGGAGATGTCCAAGAATATTCACGCAATTTTTGGAATCACAATTCCCATTGGGTCAGGTAAGCATTCTACTACACAATATTTTACGTTTTCCCTTTTTTGAGGAGCAACGATTGGCACAGTTGGTTATTGCGTAGCCCTTGGAGTCTTCTGAGTGAGAGGTCTCGAGATTGATGCCCATGGCCAGGTGTGACAAATTCTTTCCGTGTAGCTTCAAGTAGCTTTAAATACCCGTAAAAGGGAGTACTGATGAAGAGGGGGTTTAAAAAGGTTTGTCTTTCACATAATTATGAAATGATCATTTCGAAGAACCGACGTATGTCAGGCGCCTTTACTTTTTAACTTTCAATAGAATAAAAGAACTCATAAAACCAAGGTAAATGTCATGGTCAAGTATTCCGACTTGTATAACAAACTGTAAATCTAATTATAAACGAAGACTAAAAGAGAAGGTCGAGGGAATAACCATTCAACGTTGTTGTAAAACCTTGAAAGAGAATCATTCCATAAGGTGTTTATTTTTCCGGCTATTTATATCATAACCAGTTATATTTTTTGGCAACAGTGCCACGATGTAAGTGTAGAAATCTTGGATTGAATAAATAACAGGTATGAAATGAACATTCTTGTTTTACATTGTTTGGTCAAGCGCGTTAGTATAATTAGGACAAGTATATTTGTTACAACACAGATGTTCAAAAATAAACAAATATTCCTGGATTTTTGCGAGATGTAAAACGTACTTAGAATGTCTTTACAGAACTGCCTATTTTTTACGTTGCTTCATAGCGTTCTATTTTTCAAAGTAAGAGATAATTTCGGTAAAGTAGCCTAGATGCACGTGACCCGCAAAATTATGCGAAAAACTTGGCAATGTTCCCCTTCTTTAAAAACCCTTTTTTGTGACTATCAGGGATTTTGTATTTGAAAACCTGCTATATGCTATATCCTGAACTGACTATTTTTCCGACACCTCAAGACCTAACCGGGAGATTAAAAACTGTTTTGACTTTATTTTGCCAGTTGTCAATTATCAATCCGATAGATCAGAATCAGTGTTGGTTCTAAAAATAAGTTTTACGCTACGAATCGACTTTGACTAAAAGTCAAATTCATCATTGTGATACTTTTTAATGCACAGCAATTTGCACTACTTGTGTCAAGAAGCAAAGACAAAAATATGAGGAAAATAAACGTTGGCTGGAGGAAAACACTGAGAGCGAGAAATTAGGAGAACATGAAGAGACAAGGTGTGTTTGAATACCTTTAAATAAAACACTGAAATGTTAACTCATTTTAATTGCCATTGCAAGTACTTGTGAAGTCTTGTGCACACAATTTCTCAAAAAAATAACACGGGTATACACGTCGAACCAGTATGATCTATAATCACCGGTATGTCTATAGTAAATATGAATTGTATGAAGCGGACACTTTTTATGGCGAGTTTTCTTTTTTTGTATCAGGGTGAGTTTATGCGTGTGGAAGTGTTAAATTGTTAAAAAATCTTGCTGGGTTGCTATTTCATACTTACGACCATTTTTTTGTTGTTAATTATACTGTGTAGACTGGCAAAACAAATGGCTGTGATGGCCTTGAAGAACAGCTCAGAGATGCAATGTACCCCGATAGCTTCTAGCTTGGCACCATCCAGTACTATTATACCCGTGGACTGGACGCCCGGACAGTGGTCTGGAGAAGAAAGTGAAAATTCTCAAGACGGGGACGAAAGAGACGGAGAAGAATCATTGATAACGACATACAATGAGGCAATGGATAGTTTATCAGAAAAGACCAAGATCGGAAAAGTCAGCCCATTGACCTTTCAGTTAGAAACTGGATGGGATGAAGCGACGGACGTGGAAAAGGGAAAATGTATTGAAAAGGCTATGGAAAGATGCAAAGTCGTATGTGAAGTAATAGCACCAAACGCTGGGGATCAACTTTTTAGATCATGTGCTCAATTATCAGATCGGACCAACGAAAATCCTTCTGGTGACTTGCTTGCTCTAATGCAGGCGTACAAAAATGTTCCAACACGGAATCTCAAGACCCAGATTCTAAGTCTGTATGCATACCGCTACCCTATGGAAAAGCTACAAAAGTTACACGAGCCCTTCGAAAGCATAACTATGTGGCAAATAAAGAGGGCAAGAGCTCATGCTCGCGAATACGGTCCAGGTTTTACCCTTGAAAAGGCTTCAAGTTATCGTATTTGACTTGACACAGCCCTTGTGGATCATTTTATAGAATTTGTAAACAGACCATATTTTTATCAAGACGTTTCGTTTGGAACCCGAAAATTGAAATTGGATAATGGCGAACAAGTGACCATGCCCAATGTAATTCGCACAGTAACTCGCTCCACCATGATACAACAGTACCTGCAGTTCTGCGAAGAAGAAGAGATAAAGCCACTAAGCCGTGCAACTTTGTTTCGGATCCTCGAGGTCCGAGAAGCCTCCCAACAAGTCATTAGCTGGTCTCGACAATACCGCAACTGACGGATCTGCCGGTTTTGAAAAAATCAAGCAAATTGTGGACGACCTTGATCAGATTGGTCAAGAAGAAGGTTGGTCGGAGGACATAAAGAAGTCGCTTCAAAATGGCAAGCAGTATTTGAAAACGAAATACCGTGAAAATTGCCAACAAGGAGAGAGTACATGCCCCGACCATTGTGTCAAGTTTGCCCTTAGTGACCTTAATGATGAGGACCTTCAAGAGAAATGTGAACATGAACATACATCTGCCTGTAGCCATTGCGTTGAACTTTCTGTCTGTCTGGACAAGGTAGAACAAGCGATCAAAGGTGAACACACCCAGTTCTACAGTAAAGAACAACAAGAAGATATGCTATATGATTTTCAGAGGTCTGCTAAGGCTGTCAATCACTGGAAATCTCATATTATGAGGTCAGCAAATCAAGAGCGCGCAAAACAAGATATCCTTGAAGATTTAGACTCTAGCTCAAACTTAATAATTATGGATTGGGCAATGAAATTTGTTCAGATGAGATACCGCGAAAAACAGAGTGATTGGTTTGGGAAAAGAGGCCTGAGCTGGCACACAAGTAGCGTGATATCGCGTGACCGTTCGACCGGAGAACTCCAAGTTACTTCTTACGCTGATTTATTTGATCAATGCACCCAAGATTGGTTCGCGGTTGCATCAATAATTGAAGATCTTCTAACACACGTGAAAATGAAGCAACCCGGTCTAAAAAGTGTTTTTCTGAGATCTGATGAGGCGGGTTGCTATCACAGCAACTTTTTGATCGCGGCGGTTCGTGACATTGGACAAAGGGTTGGCGTTGCAGCGGAAGCCTATGACTTTTCTGAACCGCAAAGCGGGAAGGATGTATGTGACAGGATTCTCTGTCCTCTAAAATCGTCCGTCCGAACGTACTGTTCCGAGGGTAATGATATTCTGTCTGCGTCCGACATGAGAGATGCTCTTCAGAAACATCCTGTCAGAGGAACTTCCGCTTCAGTGAATATGGTAGACGAATCGAAAAAGAGCCTTCAAGTGAAGAAGATTGATCATTTTAGCGGTTTCCACAATTTCACATTTGAGAGCTCAGGAATAAGAGCAAGACGAGCCTATAAAATTGGTCGAGGAAAGCTTTTTCCTTATGACACTTTGTACTTAAAACACCAAGAGGAGACTGGCCTTATGACAAAAGACGCTGATAAAACATTTTTCGAGCCAATTAAAGAAAGACGTCTCAAGACTAAGACGCCTAAGGATGTACAATTGCCCAGTGGTACAAATGCGGAAAAAGATACAGCTCTCTTTGAATGTGTATTTCCAGGTTGTACGCAGGTGTTTGAGTTCTTTTCAGATCTAGAACGGCACCTTGACGTAGGGAAGCACACCAGCAATCAAGAAACGATGAAGAAGAGTGAAAGCTTTTATGACAAGATCAGAAAGGACTGGGCAACAAAATTTACATCAGTGGATGTGGCTGTGAAAAAATCTACACCATTTATGTTAGCGTCCGAATCATCAACTGACAAAGAAACCCTGCAGATGGGATGGGCACTAAGCAAGGCCCACACAGGTTCCATCCGGTTTTCTCGTGAGGTTAAAGAATATCTCACAGCCAAGTTTGAAATTGGTGAGCGAACTGGCCGCAAGGCGGACCCTGTTCAGGTTGAAAAGGATATGAGAACAGCAACAACCCCCTCTAATGAAAGACGGGTCAGTCGCACGGAGTGGCTAACTAAAACGCAGATACAGAGTTTCTTCTCTCGCCTTGCAGCTTCCAAACGGAAAGAATCAGGAACTGTGGGAT
>NW_027179695.1:437500-450000 GCF_036669935.1 Montipora foliosa | reverse complement strand
CATCCATTCCATCTACCTCGCAAACGGAACAAGAACATCAACAATTCAACCCAATTCCGTCAGGTAACGATCACTCTTGTAATCTATCCCCCTCATCACAGAATTCACTGATTACATCTCCGCCGGTGAGTACAAGTCATTCGTTTAAAAGTAACCGTTTTCCTAAACTTGTATTACCATTGTTTAATGGGAACCCGCTTGAATGGCAATCATTTTGGGACACTTTCCGGTCTGCAGTACACGATAACTCTACAATCAGTGATGTCCAAAAGTTCAATTATTTGAGAGCGCAGTTACGTGACGGAGCTGAAAGAGTCATTGCCGGGTTGCCATTAACCAATGCTAATTACGCTAAGAGTATCCAGTTGTTGGAAGAGAGATTCGCTCGACCCCACAAGATCATCAACGCACACATGGAAGCACTACTGAACCTATCATCACCCACCGATCATTTAAGACCCACATCAGAGGACTTGAGACACTAGGAAAGAAAACAGAAACTTATGGGGACATTCTTGTTCCTATCATTCAGTAGAAATTACCTAACGGGATTAAGAGAAATCTAGCAAAGACAAAGTGGAAACAAGGAGTGGCAACTTGATAATTTACGTAAGGCAATTTTGAATGAAATTGAAATCTTACAGGGGGGACATAACACTTCTTGTGACTAGGAATTCAGTGGCAACTCAACAACTGCTACTTCTGCTACATTTCTCACGGCTTCAAGGCCTCGTACACCTGTTTCTGCTTCTAACAGTGGTGATCGCCCCACCAAACGAATGTGCCTTTTTTGTAAGGGTGAACACAGTCCAACTGACTGCAATGTTGTGACAGATAAGGAAAAGAGACACTCAATTGTACGTGACGCAAGGGCATGCTTTAACTGTCTGAATCGTCATTCAGTATCTAAATGCAAATCACAGAACCGCTGCAAGGTATACCGAGGGATCTCAACGCTCCTTCGTTACATCAGATGTGGCAGCCAAGCTTGATCTGAAACCAGAAACGCAAGAGGCAATATCCCTGTCAACTTTCGGTGGAAACACATCATCTGTTAAGCGCATTAACACTGCTACCATTTGCCTTGAAACCACTCAAGAGGAGACCATTCCCATTCACGTGATCATTGTATCAACAATCGCTGCACCCCTCACTACTTACACTGGCGCCAATGTAAGGGACTTGCCGCATTTAAGGGGACTGACGTTAGCACACGTTAACGTTGATGATTCACCTTTCACAGTTGATATTCTAATCGGCGCGGATCATTACTGGGATGTAGTGGGAAACGAAGTTATCAAGAGTCCAGGTCCCACAGCAGCCAAATCAAAGATAGGGTGTCTCCTCTCGGGTCCCCTCTCCAAAAGTAACCATTCGGAGAACCTCAACACTTCTATGATAAGTGTTGTGACCGAGCATCAACAAGAAAAAATTGATTTGGAACGTTTCTGTCGTATTGAATCAAGACACATCTATTATAAGTATTATCAAGACACATCTATTATGTTGGAGGACAGCCGGTACAGTGCAAGGTTGCCATGGCGACCACAACATCCCCCTTTACAATCAAATGCAGAAAATTACTAAACAGAGAACTCGCTCCATGGTCAGACAACTATCTGCAAATCCTGAGAAACTACACTTGTACAATGACATCAGTCTCGAGGTTTCATTGAAAAGGTGAAAGATCCAGATACAACCAACCAAGTATGTCACTACATACCCCACCATGCTGTCCACAAGGACTCCACCACAACTCCTCTATGCATCGTGTAGGATTGCAGTTTCAAACAAGGTGATCAACCCAGCTTGAATGATTGCTTACAGCCAGGCAGCCAGGTCCTCCGCTGCTCAATGACCTTACTGGTATACTTCTAAGATTTCGTCTCCATCCAGAATGGCATAACTGCGGACATTGAAAAGGCATTTTTACATGTAAACCTTGACGAAGCCGATCGAGATGCCACACGATTCTACTGGTTATCTAATGCAGATGACTCGGAGAATGAATGCATTGTATACCGATTCAATTCTGTTATGTTTGGTGCCACAAGCTCCCCCTTCATCTAAAATGCCACTCTCAACAAACACCTCACACAGTCTACAGACCAAGTCAGCATAGATATGTTAAGAAATCTGTACGTGGACGACCTCGCCTCTGGAGTAAGTGATGATGGTTCAGCAGTTAACTATTATCAAGATGCCAGGAACACGATGTCACCAGTGGATTTCAATCTCACGTCATCGAGTTCAAACAGTCCTGGACTTCAGCATCTTGCAGCCAAGGATCAAGTCCTTGACACAAGCCCAGCCAAAAAGGTACTTGACATACTATGGAACATAACTTCAGACACAGTGGGATTCTCATATAAGCAAGCAACTTCTATCCATCCGTTATCAACCAAGAGAGAGGTTTTACAAGAAGCAGCAAAGGTCTTTGATCCACTCGGCCTACTCCAACCGGTCACAGCTGCTGCCAAGATTCTGATACAAGAACTGTGGCAGGAAGGGATAGATTGGGACGAACCTCTTCCACCCTCTCTTGATCAAAAATGGCGTGTTCTAGCGAAGGAGATAGGAGATGCAACCAAACTTGAGTTCCCGCGTCGCTACTTCACTTCTGATGTCTGTGTTGACGGCAACGACACAGAACTACCCGTTTTTGCCGACGCAAAGCAGAAAGCCTATGGAGCCGCTGCTTACTTAGTACGTGGAAACCAATCGTCGCTTGCCATGACAAAGTCGCGTGTTGCTCCGACAAGGAAGCAACTTACCCTTCCAGAAATTATGGCAGCTCTGACAGCTGCACGTTAGGCATCATATCTGCAAGAAAAACTGCAAGTTACAAGGGTCACATTGTGGTCTGACAGCCAGATCGTCCTTCATTGGCTTAACAGCACCAAAATATTGAAGCCATTCATCAGCAATCGCATCCAAGAAGTAAAGCAGACTTGACATCAATTTCCAGCTGGAAGTACTGCCCCACAACCGAAAACCCCTCTGATCTGCTCACAAGAGGGATAACAGCAGATCAAATTAAGACCTCTCCACTGTGGAAGTATGGTCCTAAATGGTTACCAAACCGATCACAGTGGCCTTCATGGCCTACTACAGAGCTTGTCCACTTATTCACCACTGAAACCTCTACTGATGAGTCTACTACAAACAACACGGTTCCAGCTCAACAGCAAGGCCTTCATCACCTGATCAATCCATCGGATTTTAGCAGTTTACCAAAGCTTCTTCGAATTACTGCCTATGTTCTCAGATTTGTCCAGCGTCTCCAGAAGTATAGTATAGAAGATGGTATAGCAGCGTAGTGTAATACTGCAAACGTTCATAGAACTAAACTTTTGACCCTTCAAAAACGAGCTCTTCGCCTAATGTATTTTGCTGATTATAAATCTCACGCAATACCTTTCTTTATTTCTTCTCGTCTTCTTCCTTCAGATATGCTCTATTTTAAATCTGTGGCTGTGATGATGCATGATATATCAAACAACTTGACACCTAATATATTTAACCTATTCACCCATCAAGCTGATATTCATCCTTACGAGACGAGATCATCGCAAAGAGGAGATTATTTTCTTAAACGGTCGAGAATAGATATTCAAAGAATAGCATATCTTGTGAAGTCCGCCAGATGTCAAAATCTAACTTCAAAAATAATGTTGATGATATCCTCTTCCACAGACTGCTAAAATATGATGATTACATTGATGTTTCGATAATATTGGCAAATTTTGACTCCTTAGTTTAGTATGTCATGTAGTTAAAAATTTATTTATTCAATTTAAACTACTTTTTTCATGTTTATTTATGTTATACTGTACACGTTTTAAGCTGTTCTCCACTGCAATAACTGTATTCTAAAACTAATTTATTTTATTTATTTATTTATTTATTTTTATGTGAATGTGTAGTTATGTATTTGTAACCATTCTATCTGGAATATATTTGTAAGCAATGCTCGCCTCGACTAGCTATTGCTAACTGCGAGCATCGCATAGTTTTGTGATATTTTATGCAAAATACATAATAAAAACTGAAACTGAAACTGAAACTGAGAGACAGCCAACAAGGTCCTGTCACAGCTGTGGAATATGATCATGCCATGACAAAATGGGTGAAGAATCGTCAATCTCTTGTTTTTCATGCCGACGTAGACAACCTCCCTTCAAAGTTACGACACCGTACAACCTTAGTACGTCAGCTTCGCCTATTCCTTGATGACGGTGGTCTTTTACGCTGTGGCGGGAGGATACACAACGCCCCCTTAAGTGACAACGCGAAATTTCCTCTGTTGCTACCAAGCAAAGACCACTTCACAGACTTAGTAATTCACTCCACCCACGTTAAGCAGCTTCATGCAGGTGTCAACTCAACACTCACCGCCTTGCGTCAAAGTTACTGGGTTCCTTCTGCCTCCCAACAACGCGTCACAACCTTAATTGACAACTGCGTAACCTGCAAAAGGGTTTCAGGAGCAGCCTACAATGCACCAGACCCGCCACCCCTTCCCAAGTCAAGAATGCAACAAACACAGCCCTCTGACGCCACTGGGGTGGACTTCACTGGAGCCCTGTATGTTCGAAACGCTGGGATTGAAACAAAGGTCTACATATGTTTCTTTAATTGCGCAACAACTAGAGCTATTCATCTTGAAGTTGTCGAAGACTTAACTGTTGAAGCCTTCTTACTCGCCTTTCGCAGGTTTGCAAGTCGCAAATCTCTTCCAAGGAAACTAATATGACAATGCTTCAACATTCCTATCAGCAAACATGCAATGAACTAAAGGAACTGCTTGTATCTCATGCACTCAAGGAAACACTTGCAAGGGAAGGCGTTGAATGGCAGTTCATTCCTTGGAGGGCCAATTCGTATGGGGGTTTTTGGGAACGTCTCATCGGTCTCACTAAATCCACCATTAAGAAAGTGCTCGGCAGAGTTGCAGTCAACTTGTGCATGCTTCAAACAATTGTTGTCGAGATAGAAGCAATTCTCAACGACCGCCCCCTGACCTATGTTTCTTCAGACATTAAGGATGCAGAGACACTAACCCCGTCACACCTACTTTATGGTCGACGAATAACGTCACTTCCACATCCGCTAGTAGAGAGCGACGAAGTGAGTGATCCCACCTACCAATCGAAAGCAGATTTCCTGAGGAAAGCAAAACGTGTCGCCTTACTGATTCAACACTTTTGGCAACTTTTGGCGTCACGAGTACCTCACTTCCCTTCGTGAGTTTCACAAAAGATCAGGCGCCAACACCGAATCTGTGAGGGTTGGCGACGTAGTTCTCATCCACGATGACAGCCCGAGAGTAAAATGGAAACTAGCACTTGTCACATCCATTAACAGAGGTCACGATGGACTTGTACGTCCCGCCAATGTACGTACCGCCAATGGAACAACAAACCGCCCTATCAAAAGATTGCGCCCTCTAGAAATTCAGGCCAAGGAAGTGAGCCACAAAGTGAACAGAGCTGCCACAGTACAAACTCCACCCCCTGTGAGAAGGCCACAAAGAGATGCTGCACGACGGGCTATCAGGAGAATTGCCGACTTGGTTAAGACCATTTGCGTGCCCCCGGAGGATGTGGAATAGTTTGAACAGTGCCCTGAACGTTTAATTGATTTGTTGATATTTGTTAGTTCTTATTTGTTATGCATGGTGATTTCTGGTCAGCAGTCGTGGCTGTATGTAGATCCCGTGATTGCTTACGTTATTAAGACGGAACACGTTTTCGACTTTTCCCTTTTTGACCGCCATTGTAAGTAACCCTTATTGAACAGTTTAAATATAGTTGAGTTCCTCCAATACCGCTACATTCATTACTTTGTCACACAGACCACGCCGCTATAGTGCTCCAGGTTAACAGTGTTGAAAAGCAACCAACTGGACCATCATATTGGAAATTGAATTCTAGCCTGTTAAAAGATCCAGAATATATCAACCTTATAAAAGACAACGTTCCCTAATAATAATGACGATAACAATAATAATAATAATAATAATAATAATAATAATAATAATGTTATGGCGGCAAGTAGTGCGGACGTGGCTTTTTAGTTCTCTCTAAGAAGTTTCGCCAAACGAAAAGCAAGCCAAGTCCAGAGCACTAAGCTAATTAAGAAAGTATCACTAGATACTGAGCAATTCGTGAGATTTATTCGAACGTACTAGTGTCACTGGACGGGAAATAGTTTGATCTCGTCGTTTATTATTTTTCTGTTTGACGACGGATTGACAAGATGGCGGCTACAAGAGCTGAAAGATCTACTTCAGGAAGACTTAAATGGACGGACAGAATGTGTCGGGATGTGTTGGTGAGTAAAACCAGGGCCGTGGAGCTGACTAATTCGGAAAACCCGCCGCGTCTTGATAGTGGAAGGAAGAAGGGCTACATGTATGTGATGAAGGAGTTGTGGGACGACTTAGGTTATGGAGAGCTCGGTCTAACTGCACAGAACTTGCGTGATCAAGCTGCAAGGTTGGAAAAATCTCTTGGCAGCGTTAAGGGAACGATGAACAGGGAGATTGGGAGAGGAAATGATACGCGGATCGAGAATAAAGAAGAAAGTAAAACTGAAAATAATTTATGCAATGGCGATCGAAGTCAAGAAGTGGTTGAGGGGACTGATTTGCATACCGCGTCAGATTGTGTGTTGAACGAAACAGAAAGCGTGTTGTTGGACTCAGCTAATTGCATCCTTTTGTCTGTCAGTGACAACACTGGCGATTTTGTGAAACGAAGTGTGGACACCTGAACAAAAGAAAAACCGACAAAAACTGATTTGAGAAACATCAACACCGTAATTGAAGTACTGATGAGCCAGAACAAACAGGTGTCCCCTAATGAGAATCCGTTCGAGTATTTATGGCTCGTTGATTGCGTATTGTACCGTAGTTATTCGGTTATAAGGCGCACTCGGTTATAAGACGCACCCCAAACTTAGCAATTTAATCAAGCTAAGTTCTCAAACTGAAAATTACGCGAAAATACTCGGTTATAAGACGCACCAAAAAATTTGAGAACAATTATCCTTACAGAATTGGCGTGCGAACTCTTTTTGTTAACGTAAACAAAGTGAAAAAGGCATGCATTTAATAATATACGTAAAAAAAAAAGCTAAAAGTTCACACCTGAAATGATAAACATACAACGCATACACGTTTATTTGAACCTTCCGACTTAATAAATAGTCAGAGTTCAGGCTTCAAGCAAAAGCGACCAGCGCAAAAACTCCCACGGAAAGTCATATTCAAAGGTGTTTGACAGCTGAATATCAACACGCCACCAATGATGCAAATTTCAGTGCACAACAAAGCCTGGATGAACGAAGAAGGTATGTTTTATCTCCACAATGTTTGTTCAGAGAAGAAACTTCCCATGCGAGCGACAAACACGATTCTTGGAATTCGAAACAAGGTTCGAACAATTGTATTGTTGTCATGGGTATCACGTTACTGAGCACGTGCTTTTAAGGACGTATGCAAATTTCCGTTTGTTTGCTTTTCTCTTGAAGTCGTTTAGTGTTCTAAAGGTCTCTAAAAGCCCTATTGTCTTTTAATAGACAACTAGTGTCCTTTTCTTGTGTTGTTTAAACTGCAAGTTCTTCTCAAATTGTGACCTTAAGATTTTGTTGCGCGAAAATACTTGGCTACAAGACGCACCCCAATTTTTGCACTAACTTGCCACCCAAAGACTGATTTTTCTTGAAAAAACCGTGCGCCTTATAACCGAATAACTACGGTACTCAGTAGTTGCTGCTTTTCTTTTGTTAAAAGGGTGGAAGAAAGAAACGCCTGGGCAATCAGATTGTGCGCGAAACAAACCAACCGCGAAATGGAAACGTGTGCATGAAGAGAAAGTCATGGAAACTCGGAAGAAAATATCTATTGCAAAGGTGGAAATGGAGAGAATAAAAGTGAACCGCAAGCTAACGAAGAGAGGTAGAAAGAACCGGGAACTTTTAAAGATGGAATGTAAAACGCTCTCTGTCGGAGAGCTGGTTAATTACATGGAAAGAAATAAGGCCGTGCTACGGAAGTTGAAGAAGGGATTTGTTAGGAGAAAGAAAGTAGAGGAATCAAGGTCTTTTAACCGAACTTATCAAGTGGATCCTAGCAGAGTTTATAAGGGGTTTAATAAACTTGCAACGGATCAAGGGACTGACCGCCCGGTGTATAAGATCATGGAGGATGTTGATAAAGGATCAAACGCTGATGAATTGCTTGACAACATTGAAGAGGCTAGCGGATTTTGGAAAGAGTTGTGGGAAACCCCGGGTTCAGGAAACGCCTCTGCCAGCTGGCTAGAGGAGATGAAGGATGTGATCAGGGAGCATGTGCCACCCCCGGCTGAGGAGGAATGGGATCTAGAGATTGATGAGGTAGTGAAAACAGTGAAAAAGAAAAAGAACTGGAGTGCCCCGGGGCCGAATAAGATATCTAATTATTGGTGAAAAAATGCTGAGGCCCTCCACCACGGAGTGATGCTCTGCTTCAAATATATCTCTAAGCTGCAAGATGATTTTCCCGCGTGGTTTACTGGAGGAAAGACTACACTGATCCCCAAACCTGGAGTGGTATCCAGCGATAACCAAAGACCAATAACATGCCTGAACACAGTTTATAAATGGTTCACCGCTTGTTTGTTAAGACCTATGGATCAGCACTTGGATGTGTACGGACTGATGGAGGCGAAGCAGAGAGGGGCGAAGGAAGGATGCAGTGGCACCACGGACAATTTGCTTATTGACCGGATGGTTACCCAGGATTGTCACCGTGGGAGAAGAAACCTAAGCATGGCATGGGTTGACGTGACCAAAGCCTATGACTTGGTGGACCACGAGTGGTTGAGTGAGATGATGTCGATACATCGATTCCCAAGGTGGTTAGCGAGAGTGGTTATCAAGCTTTCTAAGGCCTGGAATACCATGATTGTTACAAAAACTAAACTGGGGATGGAGATATCGGAGATTATCCAATTTAGAAGAGGACTGCCTCAGGGGGATTCTCTATGTCCGCGCCTATTTACTATCTGCCTGAATCCCATCGCTTGGAAACTCAAGGCAACTGAAGGATATAGACTCTCGAAGCCGATTGATGCCAAAGTGACGCATTTGTTGTACATCAATGATCTTAAGATCTTTGCTGCCTCCGCACCTAAGCTCAACACCGTGATGAAATCAGCAAGATCTGCAATGCAAGATATCGGCCTCGACTGGAATCCGAAGAAGTGCTCTGTTGTACACATCAAGAGAGGAGTGAAAGTAGAGGACGCCGAGAGCTTAGCATTTGACGAAGCATCAGAGATCAAATGTCTAGAAGAGGGAGCTCAGTATAAGTTTCTGGGCGTGTTGGAAAGCACAAGACAAGAAGATCAGATAGCTTTTAAACTCGCCGCCGAGATGTACCTGAACAGAATGTCCATCATATGGTCCAGTCCGCTCTCTGATTTCAATCGGATTGTAGCCTCCAATCAGTACGCCTTACCTGCCTTGACTTACTTGATGTGGACACAACACCTTCCCATCACGGAACTTCAACGAATTGATCGTGAGATGCGCAAGATCGTCGTAGAGCAGGGAGGAAAGCACCCGCTGGGCTCAACTGCCTTATGTCATCTTACAAGGCAGAGCAGAGGACGAGGTCTGCGTTCCGTCGAAGCCGAGTACAAGGCGATTAAGATCAAAGGTGCACTCAACCTGTTCAAAAATGAGGATCCAGCCATGGAGCTGGTGCGCCAGTTTGAAGACCGTTCAGTAAGGCTAGGACATTGTTCTATAGTCAAGCTAAATTTGGTGCACCCTAACCCTACATGCTGTACTGAGGATGGAGATGAGATCCCAGGTACAAAGACCAAACAGCAGTTGAAGCCAGCTCAGCAGGAAAAGCTGAAGAAGGACGTGCGAAGTCAGAGTTGGCAAGGGAAGCTGATCGCATCGAGATGGAGTGACTCCGAGCTGAGTAACGGGTGTTTTGACTGGCTTAAGTGGAAATCCTGTCCATCATACGTGATTGCTGGTATCTATGAGCTGTACGAGCAGATGCTCAATACACGAATCTACCAGAGTAAAAAGACAAGAACTGCTAGGGAACTTGACGTGCAATGCAGACTCTGCGGTAAGGCACAAGAGTCGGTAGCACATATTCTGGCTGGATGTTCGGCGCTTGCGCAGAGCAAATACCTTCACAGGCATAATTGCGCGTTGAAGATTCTGTTTTTTGAGATGCTCCATAATCTAGAACTCATAGACACTGTACCACCTTGGTACTCCCCGATCGAGCCAAAACTTGTCTACGAAAGTGCAGATGCACAAGCCTTTTGGGATGTCCCGCTGTACGCAGACCACGTGGTAGTGAGAGCCAACCGGATAGATGCTAGAGTTGTGGACCACAAGCGGAAGATTGTTACCATCTTAGAGATGAGTTGTCCATGGGTGGACAACAGAGCTGCAAAAGACCAGGATAAGACAGAGAAGTATGCCCCCTTGCGGCTGGAACTAAAACAACAATTCAAAGGATACAGCATAGACCAGCACAACATCATTCTAGATGTACTGGGAGGATACTCCAAAGGACTCGAGAGAACTGTTAGGGTTTTAGTGGGAAGGAAGAGTAAAGAAGTCTTGATAAAGATGCAGAAGTCCGTGTTAACTTCAAGTTTACACATTGCCCGCCACTTCAAGATAATGACATAAGATAAGACACTAGTAGAGCATTTTTTAAGTATTTTAATGTGATATCTCAGAGAAAAAGATTTGAATTTTTTTTTTCCTTCAAGGTCTACTTGGAAGACATTTTAATGTATTAGTTTCTATAATAAGTTTTTCTTTTAATTTTCTTATTTCTCGTTGGCCTTTAGGTTACGCAACAGCGCCCTACTGTGCTTTAGCTATCGTTTAGCATACATACGTTTGCATTGCTATAATAATAATAATAATAATAATAATAATAATTTATTAATTCCTAGTGCGTATCTTTACATGACTATAATCAGATGCGCATGCTTAAGTTATAAACACGAGAAATAATAGATACATATCTAAAACTATGGCAAGGACTAATAAATGAAGAATATATATATACAATGTGGTAAAAACTAATTGATAAATAATAAGGGGGAAAGTATTATTAAAATCTCTGTTAAGTATATGCATGTCTAAAAAAAAAGGTGTTAAGCATCTTCGGAGACCCAGGGGCAGATTGCGGAGGCAAGGGGAAGTCTAAACTGGCAAAAGAAAAAGGCGACAAAGAAAAGCATAGTGGGGCGAGAAGAGCCCCTGGGGACACGTTCTTACCAGCAAGTTCCAGACAGTCGGGGTAATTCTCAATTCTGATTGGTGCCAGAAATTCTTTGTGTTTTTCTGCCGAATGAGAAGTCGTTTTGTGTCTTCTAACACGGAAATCACTTGATCGCCATACTTGCCTGGTTCGTTTGGCAAGGTTTTGCTCGAGGAGAGAAGTCTCAATCATAGCACAAAATGTACAGGAAATCGTTCGGAATATCGGCGGAGAAATAAGCTGGACCTTTCGCAGGTGTCGTTACAGTAGCGTATTTCCAAGTGTGCGGGATTTGTTTAAAGTTTTCTTTTGCCAGTTTAGACTTCCCCTTATCTCCGCGATCTGCCCCTGGGTCTCCGAGGATGGGTCTTAAGATGAGCTTTAAAAGTATTTACTTACGTGATTAGTAGAATTTAGTGATGTGTTAGACAAAGGCCTTTTGTGGGATTTAATTAATATAAAACAAGACAAGTAACAATGAAATATACCAAAACAAAAGCAAGAGAAAGGAGAAGCCGTCTTTGTGAAATCGAGAATAAATTGAAAGAGCGGCAAGAGATTTTTGACACTATTCCGATAGAAAATAATGCTATACAGCTAAAAAAGATCAAATCTGTGTACAACTCACTGTACGATTGTATTATTCAAGGCAATGTTATTCGTTCTAGAGCCAACTGGTATGAACACTGTGATAAAAATAACAACTATTTCTTAAATTTAGAAAGTAGAAAGATGAGCAACTCCTACGTCCGCAACCTTTTTGACAAAGGCGGTAAATTAATAACTAATCCTAAATTAATTTTATCAGAATTGTGTCATTTCTATACTGAATTGTATTCTAACCGCGACTCACCCAATCATAACAATGCAAGCGATGCATTTCTTGACCAATGTCGTTTACCAACTTTAAATGAAGGCGGAGTGTTTTAAATCTCTACAAACGTTTCAAAACGGAAAATCCCCAGGTAACGATGGCTTGACAGCAGAATTTTATCAAGTATTTTGGCCAATCTTAGGACATCTCTTAGTCGACTCCTTAAACAGCTCTTTTGAAAAAGGAGAATTAGCAAACTCCCAAAAACAAGGTATTATTCTAATAAAAACTAAAAAACTTGTTGAGGAGAAAAACAAGAATAAAAGATATGTTGCGAATTGAGGACACATTTCTTTGTTAAATGTGGATGTTAAGATCGCGTCCAAA
>NW_027179695.1:430000-432500 GCF_036669935.1 Montipora foliosa | reverse complement strand
AGCCAATTAGAAGTGGAACCAAAGCCACATGCAAGTTTTTCCTAACACTTTACCCTTTTTGGCACTAGTTTACCTTGTTAACTTTTGTAAACAGTTGATGCCATTCCTACTAATCAAGTCTTTTGTCTTAAAACTAGATGTAAAATATTTACCATCTCCCTATATGACTGAATTTTAATGAGCCTGACTTGATTGGCTTTAGGTCTCACGAATCTCTTGCTGCTGAGTGGCAGAGCATCCCAACTCGTATCAGTACAACATGATTCCTTTTGATTTAGCTTTGATGAAGACCTTTAATTCATCAAGGTCCAAGCACGCTTAAAACGTTTCAGCAATAATTCAGTGAACAAACTAAAATTGTCACTTCAGTTCCATCGCATTCATACAACATCAGTTATCAGTGAACTAACCTTCGTGTTGGCTTTCATTTTGTTTTCTTTTCCGTGCATTTGCCTGCTCAAAGTTCTCGTTGCTTGTACCTGAAGATAAACAGTTTATGAACGTCAACCACTTAATAGAAATCATCGCACGGTAGTGTGATCAGTAGGGACTTTACGATCTACCACGGCAACGTCAACGAAAACGTCACCTCAAGATATAACTTTGCACTATAGTAAATTTAAGCTTTTGATGACGACATGAGCATACAACAATGAATCGTTGGTTAGTACCAATCATAGAATTCTTTGTTGATTACAGTAGTAGATGAAATGTTCTTCGCCCAAACCGTGTGTGATAACATTAACATAATAGATCGCGATGATAACTGGAATCTATTACTATATAAAGAAGCTTACCATATTAAGGGTCTAACACCATTTCTGAACAAGGGCTTAAAAGCCAGTAGAGAACTCCGCCTATTCTCCTGACAGTTTCGTTTCTTTGTTTTTCACTTTCACGTGATTATACTGTTGCACAATCTCGCAGTATTTAAATTCTGCTACTTGTATCCCACCTTAGTCCGAAGATGATATAGATTTATATCGAAATATTACAAGCACATAACATCGTTTCCTTGCATTTGTTGTCTATCAAGTTTAGTCACAATGCAATTACTCAGTATAGCATTTATTCTTTATTTACTAAAGCTATCAGCAGGTAATGGATTTAGTACCAATCCAGCTATAGGACGGTTCACTTTGGGTCTACGACGTGAACAAGATGGAATAATTGTAAAGCTCCGCGGAGTAAACTAACGCAACAACTACCAACATTTGAGACATTACGATCTACGACGGCGACGTCAATGAAAACGTCACCTCAAGATATAACTTTGCACTAACGTAAATTTCTCGCGGTTGGGCCATCTCGTTCACGTCATACAATGTGGGCGAAGTATCCTAAAATTAAATTGGTACGAGCGGTTTCAGAGTAAAAATAGATAATTATAGATTCACATTTGTGCGCTCGCGTTGTCGCCAAAACCTCAAATTTGGTGATTTCATGTCGTTGTTGTGCAGAGTATACCGCAAAAATAGGGACTTTACGACGTCATCCGCCCTTATTGCCTGGTCTTGTGCAGCAACGATAAGGTATTCCACCTTCCTCTTGAGCTCTCTTCGCCTTATCCATGCCCAAGTCTTCTCGTTTCTCTCAATCTCTGTTTGTCTGAGAAATTGATTACACAACACCTTTTCTATCCACTCTGCCTTGCTTTCAGCTCTTCTTCGTTCTTTGAAGTCTTTCTGCATCTAGATCATTGCAACCCACTTCTACCTTCCTGTCCACTAAGAACAGTTTTTCATCACTGCTCAGGATGTAATTGGCAGCAAGATCCTTGCTTGCCCAATGCAATCCTCAGCTGATGTTAGACCTTTGCCTCCCTCTGATCTAGGCACATAAAGGTGGGTCAGAGGGAGAAAAAAGTTTAACATTGGCTGAGGATTGCATAGGATAAGCAACAAGGATCTCGTACAGCAGGGCATTTGTAGCAGAATTTAATCCTTGAGATTTTCTCACGCCGTGACTTCTTGTGCTACTGATAACTCGGCAGAATGCCAATCGAACTTACAGGTAAGTCTCGTTTAATTTTAGATTTCCTGATCACGTATTCACAATGATCTAGTGCTCTAAGGAGCCGTATTTGTTCTGGAATGGATATTTGTATTTCCTGTAGGTTAATGCTTATGCGGTTTTAAATGTAATCTTATCGTACTGATGTACGACAATGTCCTGATTTTTATTTGTTGGCACGCAAAATGATATAATTTTTTCCTCGTGCAATTTCATGGTTGTGTTAAAAGTAAATTAGTGGAATATTTGAATCAATATTTTTAATATTTTGTAGTCCTTGACTGTTCTGTTTGAGAACAGGTTTTTTTACTCAACCTTGTTTCGTTTTGGGACTTGCTGTTGACGCTGTTCCCCGAAAGATATTAGAGGTATTTTCCAACATTTGAGTTAATGGTTTACTTCTATCTTCTTCCATCTCCATCCATGACTTTCAACAAAGTGGAATTTGCTGCTTCTCAGAAAGGCAGGAAAAGAGTATCACATGATT